>NW_016825688.1:0-785 GCF_001698545.2 Rhinopithecus bieti | reverse complement strand
AGATCTCCGCTCACTGCAAGCTCTGCCTCCCGGGTTTACGCCATTCTCCAGCCTCAGCCTCCCGAGTAGCTGGGACTACAGGCGCCCGCCACCTCGCCCGGCTAGTTTTTTGTATTTTTTAGTAGAGACGGGGTTTCACCGGGTTAGCCAGGATGGTCTCGATCTCCTGACCTTGTGATCCGCCTGTCTCGGCCTCCCAAAGTGCTGGGATTACAGGCTTGAGCCACTGCGCCCGGCCAATTTTTGTATTTTTAGTTGAGACGGGGATTTCACCATGTTGGTCAGGCTGGTCTCAGACTCCTGACCTAGTGATCCGCTCATCTCGGTCTCCCAAAGTTGGGATTACAGGCATGAGCCACCGCACCCAGCCCCGTCTTCCTCTCTGTCACCCCATATCTGATTAGTCAGCCAATCCTATTGCTTTTCAAAATTTATGTCCAAGTCTGGACGTCATGGCTCATGCCTGTAATCCCAGCACTTTGGGAGGCCGAGGCGGGTGGATCACAAGGTCAAGAGATCTAGACCCTCCTGGCTAACACAGTGAAACCTCATTGCTACTACAAAAACAAATACAGCTGGGCGCAGTGGCTCACGCCTGTAATCCCAGCACTTTGGGAGGCCGAGGCGGGCGGATCACGAGGTCAGGAGATCAAGACCATCCTGGCTAACATGGTGAAACCCTGTCTCTACCGAAAACACAAAAAATTAGCCAGGTGTGGTGGCAGGCGCCTGTGGTCCCAGCTACTCGGAAGCTGAGGCAGGAGAATGGCGTGAACCCAGGAGGC
>NW_016825687.1:0-912 GCF_001698545.2 Rhinopithecus bieti | reverse complement strand
GAAAATAAAAAATAAAATAAAATAAAATAAAATATATAGGAATATACCTCACCAAGGAGGCAGAAGACCTCTACAAGGAAAACCACAAAACACTGCTGAAAGGAATCGTAGATGACACAAACAAATGGAAACACATCCCATGCTCATGGGTGGGTAGAATCAATATTGTGAAAATGACCATACTGCCAAAAGCAATCTACAAATTCAATGCAATCCCCATCAAAATACCACCATCATTCTTCACAGAATTAGGAAAAACAATTCTAAAATTCACATGAAACCAAAAAAGAGCCCACACACTAAAGCAAGACTAAGCAAAAAGAACAAATCTGGAGGCATCATACTACTTCATTTGAAACTATACTATAAGGCCATAGTCACCAATACAGCATGGTATGAGTATAAAAAGAGGCATGTAGACCAGTGGAATAGAATAGAGAACCCAGGAATAAACCCAAATACAGCCAGCTGATCTTCGAGAAAGCAAACAAAAATATAAAATGGGCAAAGGGGACATCCTTTTCAACAAATAGGGCTGGGATAATTGGCTAGCTACATGTACGAGAATGAAATTCCATCCTCATCTCTCATCTTATACAAAAATCAACTCAAGATGGATCAAGGTCTTAAAATCTAACACCTGAAACTATAAAAATTCTAGAAGATAACATTGAAAAACCCTTCTGGACATTGGCTCAGGCAAGGATTTCATGACCAAGAATCCAAAAGCAAATGCAATAAAACAAAGATAAATAGTTGTGACTTAATTAAACTAAATAGTTTTCCATGGCAAAAGGAACAGTCAGCAGAGCAAACAGACAACCCACAGAGTGGGAGAAAACCTTCACAATTTATACATCTGACAAAGGACTGATATCCAGAATCTACAACAAACTCAAACAAATCAGCAAG
>NW_016825686.1:0-1119 GCF_001698545.2 Rhinopithecus bieti | reverse complement strand
TTTTGCATGCTCGTAGCTC
Source organism: Rhinopithecus bieti (assembly GCF_001698545.2). Taxonomy (NCBI): domain Eukaryota; kingdom Metazoa; phylum Chordata; class Mammalia; order Primates; family Cercopithecidae; genus Rhinopithecus; species Rhinopithecus bieti. The sequence continues at coordinate 1,100 of NW_016825686.1, read as the reverse complement.
TCCAGTTACATCCTATTACAATGTGACATTGGGATTAGGTCATCTGCCCTGATTACTCCCAGTCCCATTAGACTAGATGCCTGTAGAAGGCAGGGTTTGGCAAAATATCAATGTATTCAATTTATTTCACTTTTTTAGACAGACTTGCTCTGTCCGCCAAGCTGGAGTGCAGTGGTGAGATCATAGCTCACTGCAGCCTCCATATCCTGTACTCAAGTGATCCTCCCACCTCAGCCTCCAGATTAGCTTTGACCACAGGGCTATGCCACCATACCTGGACAGTTATTTATTTATTTATTTATTTATTTATTTATTTATTTATTGAGACAGAGACTTGCTCTGCCTCTTAGGCTGGAATGGAGTGGCCCAATCTTGGCTCATTGTAACCTCCTCCTCCTGGGTTCATGTAATTCTTGTGCCTCAGCCTCTTGAGTAGCTAGAACTAAAGGGTGCCTGTGCCACCACACCAGGCTGATTTTTGTATTTTTAGTAGGGATGGGGTTTCACCTTGTTGACCAGGCTGGTCTTGAATTCCTGGCCTCAAGCGATCCACCTGGTTCAGCCTCCCAAAGTGCTGGGATTACAGGCATGAGTCACCACGTCCAGCGTGATTTTTACATTTTTTATAGAGATGAGGGTCTTGCTATGTTGCCCAGGTTCATCTCAAACTCCTGGCCTCAAATGATCCTGCTTCGGCCTCCCAATGTGCTGGGATTCCAGGAGTAAGCCACCAATCTTGGCCACCAGTTGGGTTTTTGTCTCCATCCTAAAGGAGTAGGAGATGCCCTTCAGCAGGTCTCTGTCCATCAGGGCCCTCCTGAGGAAGGCGTGGCTCTGCAGGGTGGGTACCAGTCCTGAGCTGAGGGCAGTCCCCTGCCCTCCTCTCTGGGAAGCTGACCTCAGCCGGAGGTCTCTCCTGGTGGTGCCCCTGAGCAGCAACCTGATTTCTGTCCCCAGCTACCTGGCCAATGACATGGAGGAGGACAACGAGGCCTCCAAACGAAACATCTTCTACTTCCTGTACGGAAAGAACCGATCCCAGATACCCTTGTTCCATAAGCTTCGGTTCCAGTTCTTCTGTTCTATGCGCTGCAGGGCTT
>NW_016825685.1:693561-704549 GCF_001698545.2 Rhinopithecus bieti | reverse complement strand
AAAACATTTGTAGCAGTGTGTCAGGCAGCACTGATAACTATAATATAAGGAGTTCACACAAATGGTTATACAAAACAAAACTCCCAGATGCCAGCGGAGGAATGGGCTGGACAGAAAATCCACCCATGGGAAGGTGCTGTTAGCAAACACAGGAGAAGCCACCTCTCTGGGAATCCAATGGAAAGTCACATCTATTAAAATAGCAGACAAAGAAAACAAAGGCTTAATTGCCACATCAAATGCTAGTTGAGTTGTGGTAAAACCGATCTTCTTGTGCACTGACAGGAAATGATCTTTTCAAAAACAATCTGGCATTACCATTGCAAATGCCATAAAAACGCCCACATTCCTTGACTCAATTATCTCACTTCTTCTGAGAAAATAATTCCTTAGAAAGAAATGACTGCTTCAAAAAGATGTTCAACATGATTTATAATATCCAGAAACAGAAAACAATCTAAACCTCTAACAAAAGGTGATGTTTAAATAAATTAAAGAACATCAATTTAATGGCCAATACATGCAACCATTGAAATGATAATTGTGAAAACTCTAGCAACAGTGAAAAATGTTTACAGCATAATAAAGGAAGTCACAACCAAAAAAAAAAAAAAAAAAAAAAATTAAGTCTGTTAATAGGCTGACCTCAAGATGGAAAGATTATCTTAAATTTTCTGGGCGAGCTCAGTGAAATCACAGGGGTTCCTAGTGGAAGAGAGAAGCAGGAAAGAGGAGACCACAGAGATGGAGAGAAGCACAAGAAAGATTTGACTGGATATTTTTGGTTTTGAAAAATATAGACAGCCTTTAGAAGCTGGAAAATGAAGGAAGATGGATTTTTCCCTAGAGCCTCCAGTAAGAAATGCTGCCCTTCTGATAACTTGAGTTTAGTTCAGTGAAACCCATTTTCGACTTCTGACCTCCAGAACTAAAAGATGATTTTTAATGTGTTACATCTCTACGTTTGTGGTAATTTGTTACAGTAGCAGTGAGAAACTAAGATCCATTGCTATGGAGTACATTTTGCAGCCCCTCTGCCCAAATTCCTCTTGGAAGTGTAACCCCCAGTGTAATGGTATTTGGAGATGGAGCCTTTGGGAAGTAATGATGTTTACATGAGGCCATGAAGAAGATAAGAACCTCATGATGGGATTAATGCCTTTATAAGAAGAGACACCAGAGAGCATACTCTCTCTCTCTTTCTCTTTGTCATGTAGGAACAAAAAGAGAAGGTGGAAATCTTCAAGTCAGAAAGAGAGCTCACTGAAACCTGACCATGTTGGCACCCTGATCTTAGACTTTCAGCCTCCAGAACTGTGAGAAAGTAAATTTATGTTGTTCAAGCCACCTAGTCTATGGTATTTTGTCCGGCAGCCCAAGAAGACTAAGATACCATCATCTTAAATGGACTTAAATTCTCATTCCCTACCATTAGGCAGCTAGTAAAATTTCTGCTTAGCTCTGTGGCTTTCCAAGTTTTGCTTTCTATTGCATTTCTTGGAGTCTTACCCTGTTAACATGCATATCTTAGGAGTCCATCTTTAGCTTGAAAATAATTTTTTTTTTTTTTTTTTTTGCTGATATAGTTGGTCTTCACTGTCCCACCCCTCCAGACCCTCCTATCCATGACTTCCTTCCTTAAAATTTGGATACTCTGACAGTCCAACCTATGTCTATGTCTCCTCAGTCCAGTCAGACTATTTTCAGCTTGGATTCCATTTCCACCTGCTGTCAGGAACTAGAAAATACTCTCAGGGAAAAGATGGGAAAATGTGGAGCTCATATCTTATGCTCTCCTACTTTTACAATCTACCGTTCATCCAGTTCTTATTTACTATGATTAATCATGAGAGCCTTCAAAAGTTGTTTTTTCTATTGTGTCCACATTTTGTAATGGTATCATTAGGAATTTTGGTTTAATTCAAGCTACTTAGTCATAACTAAAAATGAACTCTGTTCCAACTAAATTTAAAACATTAATCTTGTATTTTAAGTAGGTTATCTGCATTGTCTGGATCTAGGAAAGATCATGTCGAGACCCTCCTCCCCCACCCAGAGATTGCCACAGAACATCATATATTCTTCTAAAAGCTATTACTTGAGAGACTTCGTCTGCATAACAAGAAAACAACCTTTGTTCTCATTGCATTTTCTCCCCTCAGCATCCCAAGCTTATTCCCACCTTCCTCCAAGGAACCCCCAAAGCCTGTCTCTTTCTCTACAGTGTAACAACTTTAGGCCCTTCTTTGAATCCCGTGTTTTGTATGGCTCTTGTGCTCATATGCACATACTAAATTTGCGTGGCTTTCCTTCTGTTAATCTGTCCATTGTCAATGTGTTTTATAGACTCAAATTATCAAACCTTCAGAAGGAGAGAAAGAAAAATTATCTTTGCCCCTATATATGTTTTTGCCTTTCTGAAATATGATGGATGTTCTAGTGACTTGAGAGAGTGGTAGCTAAAGTGGTTTTATAGCAATAAGGAACTATCCAGTGAATAGCATGTAGAATTTTTTCATACTTTTCTTGTTTCTGTATTTCATTCATTCAACAAATACTTGTTGCATGGTTTCCTTTCTGTGCTGCCTTCTCTTCTAGACAATGGGGTTAGGATAGTGAATGAGAAGGTAATTTCTATGCTACAAAATTTAGCAAGATGGGAATCGTGTGTGTTATAAACAAAAATAAATTGCAGATAAGGGAAGCCTTACAGAAAGCCAGTTTGCATTAGCTGTTTACTTCACTAACGTGGATTTTCTTTATAGGTGTAAATTTATTTTATGATAGGACAGCTTCTCAGAGCTAATTCTGTGTCTGCAGTTTCTGTGAATGACTATTTCAAAATATGCCAAAGAAATGTACTTTGGGGTGACGTATTTTAATTTCCTACCCATATTTAAACCAGAATTAACTGGAAAAAATATAATATATCCCTCCATTTCACTATAAAATGTCAACATTTATGTCAAACATAAATTAGACACTCTAATCTCATATAATAATTGTACAGTATATTGCATATTCCACTATGAGATGGTACTTTTTAAAAAAATTTCTTTACCAAGAACATAGAAGAAATAAAGTAATTAGTAAAAATGGAAATTTTATATCATCTAGGAAACCAAATTTATTTACAATTAATCACTGTGGATATGAAAGGAAGGTGGTTTCACATGACTTGAGAACCGGACAGGGTTAAATGTTCTGCCTCTGGCATCAAAGACCTTGTCCATCTCTACTTCCACAACTTTTTGACTCCTAATTAATACAGTTCCCATTGAACTAAGCTATTTATACTTCCCATTGAACCCCTTTTGCTGTTCTTTATTTTATAGAAACCAGAAGTTAAACTTAAATAAATTTATCCTAGAAATTATAAAATTATGAATAAATATCTTTTCAGATTTTATTTTGAAGATTTTTTCAGAGTATATGTTATAATTTGATACATTTATAGAATTTGTAAAGATCAGATCAGTGAACTTGCTATATCATCTGAAATATTTATCTTTTTAATGCTAGCATCATTTGAATTTTCTTTTAGCTATTTTGAAATATACAACAGATTATTGTAAACTATTGTCATTCTACTGATCTATCAAACCATATATTTATACCCATTAACGAACCTCTTTATTCCTCTTATCCCTATCCTTCCCAGGTTCTGGTAACCACCAATCTAATCTCTATCTTCACGAGATTCACGTTTTTTTTTTTTTAAACTCCTGTATATGAGTGAGAACATGTGACATTTGTCTCTTCTGTACTTGGTTTATTTCAGTTATCAAAATGACCTCCAGTTCTATTCATGTTGCTGAAAAAGACAAAATTTCTTTACTTTTTATTGCTAAATAATATCCCATTGTATATTATACCACATTTTCTTTATCCATTAATCTGTTGTTGGACACTTAAGTTGACTCATATTTTGGCTACTGTGAATAGTGCTACAATAAACATGTAAGTGCAAATGTCTTTTTGATATGTTGATGTCCTTTTTTTTGAATATATGCTCAGTAGTGGGATTGCTAGATCATATGGTAGCTCTATTTTTAGTTTTTTTGTGGAACTTCCATACTGTTCTCCATAGTGGCTTTACTAATTTACATTCCCACCAACTGTGTATGAGGATTCCCCTTTCTCTGCATCCTTGCCAGCATCTGTTATTGACTGTCTTTTTGATAAGAGCCATTGTAACTGACGTGAGATGATATCTTATTGTAGTTTTAATTGACATTTCTCTGATTATTTTATATATTTTGGTTATCTGTATTTCTTCTTTTGAGAAATATCTATTCAGATATTTTGCCCATTTTTAATTGGATTTCTTGGGACTTTTGCTGTTGAGTTGTTTGAGCTCCTTATGTATTCTGGTTATTCATCTCTTGTCAGATGGATAGTTCACAAAAATTTTTTCCCATTCTGTGGATTTCTCTTCACTTTGTTGATTATTTTCTTTACCGTGCGGAAGCTTTCCACTTGATATAATCCCACTTGTCTGTTGTTTGTTTTGGTTGGCTGTGCATTTGAAATCTTATACACACAAAAAAAATCTTTGCCGAAAACAAAGTCCTGGAGCATTTTCCCAATGTTTTCTTCCAGTAGTTTTCATAGTTTTAGGTCATAAGCTTAAGTCTATGATTTGATTTTTGTGTATGGCAAGAGAGAGAGGTCTAATTGCATTTTTCTGTAAATAGTGATTTAGTTTTCCCAGCACTATTTATTGAAGACTGTCCCTTCCTCTTTGTGTGCTTATGGCACCTTTGTTGAAGATGAGTTGGCCCTAAATGTGTGGACTTATATCTGGGCTCCCTACTCTGTTCCATGGGTTTATGTGTCTGTTTTTATGCCAATACCAGGCTGATCTGGTTACTGTAGCTTTGTAGTAAATGTTGAAGTCAGGTAGTGTGGTGCCTTCAGCTTTGTTAATTTTACTCAGGATTACTTTGGCTATTCAGTGTCTTTTGTTGTTCCATATAAATTTTATGATTTTAAAATTGTATTTCTGTGAAAAGTGTCATTGGTATATTTTATAAGGATTGCATTGAATCTGTAAATTATTTTGGGCACTATTGTCATTTTGACAATATTACTTCTTTTAATCCATAAGGATAAAATATCTTTCCATTTGTGTTCTTCTCAATTTTCTGTCATCATTATTTTATAGTTTTCTTTAAATAAATATTTCACTTCTTTGGTTATATTTGTTAGGTATTTTATATTCTTTGTAGCTATTGTAAATGGGATTGTTTTCTCAATTTCTTTTTTCAGTTTGTTTACTGTTGGTGTATAAAATGCTACTAATTTTTGTGTATTGATTTTGTATCCTGCAAGTTTGCTGAATTCTTTTATCAATTCTAACAGTTTTTTGGTGGAGTCTCTAGGTTTTTCTAAGTATAAGATTATGTCATTTACAAACAAAGCTAGTTTGACTTCTTGCATTCCAACTTGAATGCCCCTTTATTTCTCCTCTTTCGGCTCCCTTCTTCCCGCTTCTCCTCTTCCTTCCCTTCGCTTCCCTCTCCCTTCCTTCTTCCTTCCCTTCTTCTTCTCTCCTTCTCTCTCCTTTCTTGTCCTCTTTCTTTCTTTCCTACTCTTCCTTCTCTCATCTCTTCCTTCCTTCCTTCGCTTCCTACTTCCCCTTTTCCTCACTTGTCCTTCCTTCCCTTTTCCTTCCCCTTCCTCCTTCCTTCCTTCTTCACTGGTTCTTCTTCCCCTTCCTTCTTTCCTTCCTTCCTTCTATTTCTGCAGTATGCAATGGTTGGATAGGGGTTTGGGCACAGAAGACCTGTGGGATGAACCTTCTAGAGTGTGGTGCTGCTGTACAGCCACTCTGATTAGGCATCTCTTATGGCTGAGTTACAAAGATTTTCCAGAGGTAAGATAGTAGTCCTGCTTCCCTCTTTTTTTCTCTGCCTGTTCTCAGGGATATTTCTCCCTTTGGGCACTTGTGATGTTTCTCCTGTGGTTTAAGGCAGAAACAGAGCTTTTACCATGGAATTAAAAGTGGTGGGAAAGCTGGTTGTCCACCTTGATCTCACTTTTTCTGGTGTAGAAAGCGTCTACTTGAGGAAAAAATTTCCGTGTCCTTGGTATCAGGCAGGATACCGGCGGCAATGCCATGGATGTGAAGTCCTGCTTTCTTACTCTCTGCTCAGTTTTTTCATTTCTCTTTGGCCCTGGGTACTGTCTCCTCTTCGTATTTGAGTTCTGGGACATTTCTGGTGACAGTCTTGGAGCTGTATATTTGTTTTCGCTTTTCGTGGCAGGGTGTGGGTAATGAAGCCAGTTTGTTTCTGTGCCACCATTTTGGAGCTAGAAACCTAAATATTCATTGTCTTGAAAGCAACCGGTGAGCAGAGATCTCAGGGCTCTAGATGCTCCCTGGTTCTTACTTGGAGTCTAAGATTAATTCTGCAGTTTGGTTCTCATGAAAAAGTGATGGTCCTGTGAGTTCATCTTTCTTAGGGCTTTTGCTTGACTGTAGTACAGGTTGACATTTTTACTATGTATTTCTTGAAGAAATTTTACTTGCCTAAATATTTTGGATAACTCTTGGACTGGAGTGATTGCATATTGGAGATGTAAGAAATTCTTACTCTATTGCTTATAAAATTTGAGAACCCCACCCCAACAAAGTTTTTTATAAAAATATCATTGGAACTTGCAAATATCTTATAGTACATGTCCTGCCAGATTTTGAATGCACACATTCTTAATGAACTTTGAAAGCATTTTGAATTGGCTATAATTCTGGGTACTTCCATAGGACACTCCAGTAAGTTTTCATTCTCATTTCACATTCCTAGTTTTAAGTTATTTTTTTCTTCTAAATATTAAGCTTGTTTTGATTTCAGGGACCACATTGAGTAAGATTTACAAATAACCTTTCCCACTCTGTCAGACCCCAAGCTAACTAAAGTGAAATAAAAATTCTAGAATTCAAAGCTGATCTCTTTCAGAATCTAGGATGCACTTACACCGTTGTATGTTTCTGAAAGAGAGAATGTTTTTCCATACAACTGAAGAAGGCCATAGGGAGAGGGAAGTGGGAGAGTTGTTTCTAATTAAAAGCTTTCAGGCCATTAGTTATGGTAGAGACAGCTGAGAGAGAGTGAGGTATCATAGCAAAAAACTAGAAAGACCTGAAATGTAAAAGTAAAGGCTTATAGTAGTTTTCTAAGTAGAATTTTTTCTAATATGTTAGACATAAAATTCCATAAATGGCAATAAATTAAATGTTACTTTTGTGAATGTAAATATGAACCATAAAAGAACACAAAAAAGGAGAGGAGAAGTGGCATATATAGGGCATTTGATATACATAAAACATATCAATGTTTTTTGATGGAAAGCTTTTTGTATATTGAAACATGATATTGATACATATGCAAGTATAGCCCTTACATCTGTGAAAAACTTAAAAATAACACCAGTGAAACATAATTTAATTTTAAATATTACAGCAAGTTTTAAATAGCCTTTATATAATTTGTATATTATTTGTACTCCAGAGTATTATATATTTTACCATGAAATGCAACAAACTGTCATTATATCCACTTTGAAACACCAGAGAAGACAGTTAATTCATTATCTATGATATTCAGATAATATGAAGTTATCTTTCTCTGCCAGTGGATCTCTTTCATTTAGTCGAAGAGAGTGTAATTGTCCTTGGCACAGACAGGGAAAATGCCCTGTGATGTTTTAAAAACATCAGTATACCACCCTTATTCTCCACACCATAATTATAAAGGATGACTTTTACTGTGAGAAAAGCATTTGTCCTTAGTAAAACAACTGCATGACTATATTTACTTTGGAAGAAGCTGCTCTGAATCTCAATACATATTCCCACACTGTTTATCACAACCAAAAGAAACTCATTTACATTTCATTAAATATTCTGGTGCTTCTGTACTTTAAAATCTTAATTCTTTCAATTAGTCACTTTTATGTGGTCTGCAGCTTGTATGGCTGTTTCTTCATTTCAAATTCTTACTGAAATAAATTTGATATTTTTATTTATATTTTCTCTTCTAGCTGGCCACAGGTAGTAATAAAAGAGTAATAAAAGCATTTCAATGTAAGCTTCATTAGACTTATTTCTATCAATTAGTATGCATGATAATTAGTATCTAATGATTAATTAATTTAATGCATAAACCGTTTTTTAAGATACATACTACGTACCAAACATTTTGCTTGGTGCTGGGTACACTTTTTTTAAGGCATGGAGTTTGCAAGCTACTTGGGAGCTTATGAAAATATTTATTTATGTATGATACTTTATAAATTTATTCACGTTGCCCTTTGGATAATATAAGATATGCAGTTAAAATTTCAAATAATGTAATGTTTTTTCTTTGTTTATACGAAAGCTTTAAAGTGAGAGGGGAGGATTAAATATCTTAATCTGATATAAATAACATTTTAATCTGTTATTTCCTATCAAGCCAAAATTTTTACCTTAGAATTAGAAACATTTCTAATTCTATCATGTGGATATGAAGTGTTTTATAGTTGTTGGTGACATGTCAGTAAATTTCATTTTCAAGTGAACACACTTCCTCATCCAACACTTCTGAGCAATATTTCAATTTAGAATTAAAATAATAACTTTCTTACGAAATACCAGCAAAGCAGAACAATTTTGAACATCCACTATGTAGAAACCATGTCAAACATAAGAATATAAAACTTTGCTGGGACATGGTGCCCTAGAGTCAGACCTAAGTTTGGATTTTACCTTCACCACTTAGAAGCTTCTTAGTCTTGTTACTTTTTATCTTTGTGACTCTGATAATTCATTTTTAAATGTTTTATACAATAATATGCACATCAAAAGATTGAAGATTGTATTAATTAATATAAAGTGCAGACCCGGTGTGTAGTGGGTAAACACTAAATATATATTAGCCATTATTATTAGCATTAATGTTCTGAGTATTGATAGGTCAATCATCTGATACATTTAATTGCCACTTTCTCATTTCTCATTTTTATAGTCTTGTTTTATTGGAAATATAGTTGTTGAATCTGTTTCTTTTTTTAAAAAAATTCTAGTTTTCTCACCAAGTCATAATATTTCAGCTTCTCCAACAATCACAGGGCAACTGATTTTCTAAATTATATTGCTATAACAGCATGAGAAAGTTAAATATTTCTACTCAGAGAGGGGTACATATGGAGAGGAAACTCATCTTTGGATGTACATTAAAGAAATGTCCATTCAGTATTCTGCAAAGCAGTTCTAAAGCTATCTTCTCTTAAGTATTTATAGGCAAGCAGCGTCTTTCTTCCACAGGCACCTTGCTTCTATAAAGGTAGAAAGTTAATAAGTTACCAGTACCATCTAGGATTATCACCATCTCCCTGGGTTTAGGCCTCCCACAGTTGCCAACACACATTTTAAAATCAGAAGCTCCTACCTGCCACTTGCACTATCACAGAACTTAGGGAAGGCCATTTTCCCTCCTTTGGACAGAAATATGTTCCTAAAATCTGAAAGCGCATTTCTCATTTTAAAAAATAACATGTCAGGTTCTGGTTACTAAATGGCACTTTCTACATTATACTGTAAGCACAAAATCAGATATTGTTATTTTAGACTAACCTATGGATCCAATTATTTATCACATTATTTCAAAGAAAAAGAGAGTTCCCTCTGCAACCACATTTTAAAAATTAACTTTTTGTTTTTTCAAGATGGAGTCTCGCTCTGTCACCCAGGCTGGAGTGCAGTGTCACAATCTCGGCTTACTGCAATCTCCACCTCCCGGATTTAAGCAATTCTCCTGCCTCAGCTTCCCTAGTAGCTGGGAATATAGACGCCCACCACCATGCCGAGCTAATTTTTTTTATTTTTAGTAGAGATGGAGTTTTGCCACGTTGGCCAGGCTGGTTTCGAATTCCTGACCTCAGGTGATCCGCCTGCCTCGGCCTTCCAAAGTGCTGGGATTACAGGCATGAGCCACTGAAAAAATTTACTTTTTAAATGTAAGTGTTTACACTGCAGTCTACTTTTATTCTGCCTTCAATTACATATTTTAAATTCAGATATTTCAAAGTATCTACTTTGCTATTCTATGCTATATACTTTGCTCTACTGTGCTATTCTGAAGTCAAAGTTTGTTTTTTTGGAACTCTCATCTAAAAATTCAATAACACCATGAAGAATCACTATTAATTTTCATCTAAGATGATAAGAGAGAGATGCTAGTGTTTACTGAAGAAAGCTATTTTTCCTTCTCACCTCTACTTATTGAAGATGACAGTACATTTCTCCATGCATAAAAGTGTTATATTTTGCAAACCTTCTGAGGTTTGCAAAGTATTAAAAGCCTACCTTCCTAAGGCCTAACTCTTTATTGCTACTGCTTCTTTAATGTAAAATTTTCACTTATCTTCCAAATCTCACATCACAGTTGGCTTCATGGCGTGCAAGTTGTGCAGTTGCGCAGAAGGACTCTGTGCTTTGTTTAATATACTGTTGTTATGATCTTGAAATTCTTAATAATTTTATCTTTGAACCTGTGTTTTATAAGTTAAGTCTGGTGGGTAATAGAGCACACAGGTGGTCAGAATAAACACACTCAATGTGCATGTCCATGAACCCTTCATACCCCGTTGACATATAGCATTTGCGACACTCCCTGGGCATGGAGTTCCCGCCAGTGAACTGAAGTGTGTGGGAGTTCGGTGAGATTCAAAGAGAGTACAAAGCAAGTGGCTCTAAGACTGAGGACACAGAAGCACTGACAGTTCTAAAGCCACACTTTCTTTCAAATCCAAACACAAACTTCTTTTGTTTCCATAAAGATGACGGTAGCATTCTAAGATACACAGAGGAGCAAGGAATCCCATCATATCCATGTTATTTCCTAACTGTTTATGTTGAAAATAATGACATAGAAGAAAAGGGAAAGATGAGGCACCCTGTAGTTTTTTTTTTTTTTTTTTTTTTTTTTTTTTTTTTTTTTTTT
>NW_016825685.1:675465-691583 GCF_001698545.2 Rhinopithecus bieti | reverse complement strand
GGAAAAAAAAAAAAAAACTCTCATTACAGTTGTTGGTTATTATTTTTGCCCTCTCAGTATCTAAGCTCCCTCCCTATGTTTGTGGAATCTCTCGTGATGCGAATTTTGGTGGGATCAATGTGAGCATTTTCGATTCCCTTGAAGGAGGCTTTTGTGTGCAGAAAAGTTATTCAGAAGACAACCTTTTAGAAAAGAATATTTAATTATTAAAACTCCACCTCCAAAAATCTATTCATCTTTAAACTTCAGATTTAAATTATGAGTTTTATTATTTATAAAGTTCTGGCAATAATTTCTAGGGGAACTGTGGTAACTATTTGGTCTTATCTACACAGTCCATCATGTTCCTTGAAACAATTTTAATTGAATTGATGAATTTAGTGTTCTTGATTTTCTACTTACATACTGTTTTCTGAGTAACTGAAAAGTCTCAAATACTATGGTAACTTTTACCATCTAATGAATTCAACATAAACATTATTGAAATAACTTCTCAGATGAATTGATTCAGAGCCTAGGTCAAAGTTTTGCTGCAAGGGAATAGGCTTTTTAAGTAATTCAAAGAGTTTTCCTTGATAGAGGCATTTTATGGGAGAAAAGTGGTTAAATAAACATTTTATACTGTATTTCTAAAATCCTTGTTGGGATGGCATTGCAGGATTGATGGAAGGTCCTGAAGCATTTCACAGGGCATCTCAGGGCATAATGTCAGCTAGGGTGTTAGAAGATGCTCTTAAGCTAATTAACGTCTAAGAAAATTGTTCAAGCATTTTATCATGTATGTGAATAATGATCTCCCGGAAGAGGCTCACAATCACATTAGACCACAAAGTCCTGCCTCAGATCAAGTTTGGAACCATTCTTTTGCTTAAGATCTTAAGTTAACATCCAATATCAATAGTAAACTGCGACTTAAAATTTCAACCAAGTACATTACCCAATTGAACAATGTTAACTTATTCTATTCTAGCAAATTATCTATGATGTTAGAAATACTTAACATGGTAGGCCAGGCATGGTGGCTCACGCCTGCAATCTCCACACTTTGGGAGGCCGAGGCAGGCGGTTCACAAGGTCCGGAGATTGAGACTATCCTGGCTAACACAGTGAGACCCCCGTCTCTACTAAAAACACAAAAAGTATTAGCCAGGCGAGGTGGCGGGCGCCTGTAGTCCCAGCTACTTGGGAGGCTGAGGCAGGAGAATGGCGTGAACCTGGGAGGCCGAGCTTGCAGTGAGCCGAGATCGCACCACTGCACTCCAGCCTGGGCGACAGAGCGAGACTCCGTCTCAAAAAAAGAAAAAAAAAAAACAAGTTAACATGCTAAATAACACAGAATCCTTCTTAATACAAAAATGGTGATATTATAATTTTGACTTCTTCAAATGTTTTCATAACACATTAAATCTTTCCAGGGTTAAAAGATACTTGTGCATTAAAAGAGCACTAATGCTGCTGACTGGGCTTATTTACTGACTAGAGATTTCAGCTGAGTTTGAGGTCTGGGGCTTTAAATGCACAGGATAGTTCTTCTTCCAAACCTTGCTAAGTACATTTTTGGAGTCACTATGTCCAAATCTTTAAGACAATCATGTTTAGGGGAGGCTTTGGTAACTATTTGGTCTTATCTGCATGATCCATCATGTTCCTTGAAACAATTTTAATTGAATTGATAAATTTAGTATTCCTGATTTTCTATTTAAACTACGAATTTCTGAGTAACTGAAAAGTCTCAAATACTATGGTAACTCTTACAATCTAATGAAGAAAACATAAATATTTAATTATGTGGGCTCTCCTAGCCCACATTGCCCATGTCCCCAAATTTAAAACTTAGAATTACCTAATTCTTCCATCTACTAGTGAAAATCTGAAAACTCCACTAAGACTATAGTTAACTTTGTTAAATGGTGTTGCATTTCCTTGGATTTTATAATTTAATAACTTTATGTCTAGTTCTAAAGAAATATTGAGATCATTCTAGTAGATTCTTCACATCCTGAAGTAATTCTGGAATATTCTGAAGTATCCACTTTGAATGTGATGGGACCTTTTCTTGGGCCAGTCTGGTGGCATCTGATGTTCACTGACAGCAGAAACAGTGATGATGGAGGCCTCATGCTGTGGCAGCAGGTGTGATGCTTACCTGATGGTACCTTGCATGCAGTATCTGTGGCGGGTGTCCATACCAGTGTGTTTCTATGGCATGACCTTGCAGCAACCTGCCCACAAACTTCCTTAGGTTCTTGACCATTTTTCAAACCTGGTTCTGGTTTCTACTAGTTTTCCAATATGATATCTTTATGCTTACGTATTTGCATTCAAGAACTCTGACATTTAAAATGTTTAAAGTAAAAAGGCTTAATGAAGTCTTTATTGATAGTAGATGGCTTTAGTGTTTAGTGATACAATAGCAATTTCTGCCTAGGTATTTCTTTAAATCACACTCTAACTTGAGGGCCATTTTAAAGCATTTTATATTAAATAGTAAATCTATTCTGTTGCATTGATCAAAAGTTAATATGAACATGTATACACACTAAAAGGCACAAAGCAAATTATTAAAAATGATTACCTTTATGGGATGGAATTATGGGTGAGTGTTTTTCTACTCCTCTGTATTTTCTGATTTTCCAAAACAAACATTTACTATCTAGGTAATTTAAAATATTTTAAAGTTGTACTTTCATAGAAAATAGTATATATGACCTAAATATGGTTATTGCTTCTTGATCAAAGACTTATAAATGTCAACATTATCCACTTATGCCGTTGAGGAAATCACCCAAATAATAGGCACAAAACCTGGGAAAAGTTAATTGGCAACTTATGAGCAACCATGAAAACTGAAGCTTATTAAACTTAAGATCAGGCCGGGTGCGGTGGCTCACACTTGTAATCCCAGCACTTTGGGAGGGCGAAGTGGGTGGATCACCTGAGGTCAGGAGTTTGAGACCACATTGGCCAACATAGTGAAACCCTATCTCTACTAAAAATACAAAAATTAGCTGGGCATGATGGCAGGCACCTGTAATCCCAGCTACTCAGGAGGCTGAGACAGGAGAATTGCTTGAAGCTGGGAGGCAGAGGTTGCATTGAGCCAAGATTGCAACATTGCACTCCAGCCTGCGCAACAAGAGCAAAATTCTGTCTCCAAATAAAATAGAACAAAATAAATTTAAGATCAGTAGCTGCAATACTAGAAAGATGGTGGACGAAGAACAAAGAAAAATCCCTTTTGTTCCAGAAAATCTCCTGAAAAAGAGGAAGGCTTATCCAACCCTCAAAGTCACTCAGACAAAGCAGGTACTTTTGGCAAAGAAGGAGCAGAGGAAAGGAAAAGGGCTCAGATTTAAGTGACTGGAATTGTTCCTACATGATTCCTGGTGGCAGCAACACAACAAGGTTCATCTCAGACAAGTACAAGTGAAACCTCATGCCCTGGAGTTGAAAGGAATACACATTCCTTGGCCTTTGTTGTATGCATCCAAAGGATTAGTGGCCTGAATCTACTGGTGCAGAGAACCATTACAAGCTGTACTAGTCCATTTTCACACTGCTATGAAGATCTTCCATGAGACTGGGTAATTTATAAGGAAAGAGGTTTAATTGACTTACAATTCTGCAAGCTCAGGGAACTTATAATCATGGACGAAGGGAAAGGGAAAGCAAGCACATCATACATGGCAGCAGGCAAGAGAGGAGAGTGTGAAGGAGGAACTCTCATAAAACCATCAGATCTGGTGAGAACTCACTATCATGAGAACAGCACGGGGGAAACTGCCCCCATGATACAACCACTTCCCTCCCTCGACACATGGGGATTACAATTAGAGATGAGATTTGAAGGGGGACACAGAGTCAAACCATATCATTCTTGCCTTGGCCTCTCCCAAATCTCATGTCTTTTTAAATTTCAAAACCAATCATACCTTCCTAACAGTCTCCCAAAGTCTTAACTCATTTCAGCATTAACTCAAAAGTCCACAGTTCAAAGTCTTATCCCAGCCCAAGTGGCTTTGGCCTAAGAGCCTTTAAAATCAAAAGCAAGTTAGTTACTTCCTAGATACAGTGGGAGTACAGGCAGTGGGCAGCTCTCATTCCCAATGGAAGAAATTAGCCAAAAGAAAGGGGCTACAGGCCCCATGCAAGTCCAAAATCCAGAGGCATTGTCATTAAATCTTAAAGCTCCAAAATAATCTTCCATGCAAATGGAAATCAAAAGTGAACAGGAGTAGCTATATTCATATTAGATAAAACAAACTTTAAGAAACAGTGAAAATAAAAAGACGAAAAAGATCATTATATAACAATGAAGGGTCAATTCAGCGAGAGCATATAATAATTCTTAACGTGTGTGCACCCAATACTGGAGCACCCAGATTCAAAAAGCAAATATTACTAGATGTAAAGAAAGAGATGGACTCCAACACAGTAATATTGAATGCCTTCTACACCCCACTCTCAGCATTAGCCAAATCATCAAAATAGTAAATCAACAAAGAAACAGTGGACTTAAACTGGCCTTTAGACCAAATGGACCTAATAGACATTTAAATAATATTTTATTCAACAACTACAGAATACACATTCTTCTTGTAAGCACATGGGACGTTGTCCATGATTGAGCATATTAGGCCACAAGGATGTAAAAGTTTTCAAAATTGAAATCACGTCAAGCAACTTCTCAGGCTGCAATGAAGTAAAATTCGAAATCAATACCAACAGAGACTTTGGCAACCATACAAATATATGGAAATTAAACAATATGATTCTGAATAACAATTGAGTCAGTGAAGGAGTTAAGATAGATATTGAGGCTGGGTGCAGTGGCTTACGCCGGTAATCCCAGCACTATGGGAGGCAGAGGCGGTGGATCACCTGAGGTCAGGAGTCTGAGACCAGCCTGGCCAACATGGTGAAACCCCGTCTCTACTAAAAATACAAAAATTAGTTGGACATGGTGGTGCACGCCTGTAATCCCAGCTACTCAGGAGGCTGAGGCAGAAGAATCATTTGAACCCCATAGGCAGAGGTTGCAGTGGACTGAGTTTGCAGTGAATGACTCCAGCTTGAATGACAGAGCGAGACTCCACCTCAAAAAACAAAAACGAAAACAAATATCGAACATGGATATAGAGAATTTATTGAAACAAATTAAACTGGAAACAAAATATACTAAAACTTGTGGGATTCAGCAATAGTAGTGTTAAGAGAGAACTTTTTAGCAATAAATGCCTACATTGAAAAATAGAAAGATGTAAGATAAACAATCTAATTATTCTCCTCAAGGAACAAGAAAAGCAAAAACAACGCTAACCTCAAATTAGTGGAAGAAAAGTAATAATAAAGATCAGGGCAGAACTAAAGAAAATAGGGACCAAAAGAAACAATACAGAGGATCAACAAAATGAAAAGTTGGTTTTTCAAAAACATAAACGAAATCGATGAACTGCTAGACTAACCAAGAAAAGAAGAGATAAGGTGCAAATAGAATCAGACATGAGCAAGACGACATTTCAAATGATCCTATGGAAATACAGAAGACTATCAGAGGCTATTTTGAACAACTACACACCAACAAACTGGAAAACCTGGAGACAATGGATAAATTTCTGGAAACATACAACCTACTAAAGTTGAAACATTAAGATATAGACGATCTGAACAGATCAATTACAAGGAACAAGACTAAATCAGTAATAAAAAGTCTCCAAACAAAGAAAAGCACAGGACTGAGTGGATTCACTGTTGAATTCTAACAAATATGTAAAGAACTAATACCATTTCTCCTCAAACTATTCCAAAAACTAAAGAGGACAGAATTCTCATTCTAAAAAGCTGACATTACATTGATACCAAAACTGGACAAAGACACCATAATAAAGAAGTCTACAGACCAATATACCTAATGAACATGGATACAGAAATACTCAACAGAATATTAGCAAACTAAATTCAACAGCTCATCAAAAATATAATACATCATGATCAAGTGGTATTTATACCAGGGATGCAAGAATGGTTTAACATACATAAATCGATAAACATGATATGTCACATCAACAGAATGAAGGACAAAAACCATATAATTATCTCAATGAGTGCAGAAGAAGCATTTGTCAAAACTCAGTACATCTTCATGATAAAAAAACTCTCAATATTCTAGGCACAGAAGGACCTTACCTCACGATAATAAGGCCTGTATATGACAAACCCACAGTGAACATCATAGTGAATGGGGAAAGGTTGAAAGCCTTTTCTCTAAGAAGTGAAACAAGACAAGAATGTCCTTTTACTACTCCGATTTAACATAGTACTGAAAGTTATAGCCAAAGCCATCAGGCAAGCAACAAATAAAACAAAAGCCATGCAACTTGAAAATACAAAGTCAAATTGTCCTTCTTCATAGACAACATAATCTTGTATATTAAAACCAAAAGACTCCACCAAAAATCTCTTAGATTAATGAACAAATTCTGTAAAGCTGTAGGATACAAAATCACAAAATTAGTAGCATTTCTATACTTCAATAATAAAATCACTGAAAAAGAAATAAAGAAGGTAATCCTCTTTACAATTGCTACCAGAAAGAAATACCTAGGAATAAATTTAACCAAGGAGGTAAAAGATCTCTACAAGGAAAACTATCAAAACTGGTGAAAGAAATTGAAGAGGACACAAACAAATGAAAAGACATCCCATAGTCATGGGTTGGAAGAATTATTAAAAATATTGCTAAAATGACCATATTGCCCAAAGCAATCAACAAATTAAGTGCAATTCCCTATCAAAATGCTCATTGTATTTTTATAGAAATAGATAAAACAATTCTAAAACTAATATAGAACCAAAAAAAGAGCACAAGTAGCTAAAGCAGTCCTATAGGAAAAGAACAAAGCTGGAGGCATCACACTACCTGACTTTAAAAAATACATTACAAGCCTATAGTAACCAAAATAGTATGATATTAGTATTAAAAAAAAGACACACAGGCCAATAGAACAGAACCTAGAACCCAGAAATAAATTCACGTATTTACAGACAACTGATCTTCAACAAAGCTTCCAAAAAAGTATAATGAGGAAGGGACACCTTCTTCAATAAATGGTATGGAAAAAACTGGATAACCATACACAGAAGAATGACATTGTACCCCTTTCTCTCACCACATACAAAGTCAATTCAAGATGGATTATATACTTAAATATAAGACCCAAAACTATAAAACTGCTAGGAGAAAAAGTAGATAAAGCTTTTCAGGATATTAATCTCTGCAAAGATTTTATAGCTAAGACTCAAAAGCAAAGGCCGCCAAAACAAAAATAGATGAAAAAGCTTCTTCACAGCAAAGGAAGCAATCAACAGAGTGAAGCAACAACCTCTTAAATGGAAGAAATTCAAGATAACACAGAGAAGCTGAGGTACCAGCTCAGCCACAGTAGGGAAGAGCAACAATTTGGCTCCTGGGGTCCCTGAGTCCAGGCCTAGGCACTGGCACAGCATTTTTGTTCCTGCTCTGGGGCAGAGGGGAGTCCCCTGCCCTGAAGAGTGAATCTCAGCCTGGGCAGCATTTACCACAAGCTTACTGAAGAGCCCTCGGGCTTTACATGGTCATTGCAGTGGCCAGCAGAGCCCCACATGGGCCAGTGGTGGTGGCACCCACAGGGAGAGGCTCCTCTGCCTATAAAAAGGGTAAGGACATGTGAGAACATTATGTCATGGTTTTGAGCGTCAGCTTAGCTGCAGTAGAATTGAATATCAGGCAAATTTCTAAGGCTTCTGGACTCTAATTAATGGCTCACAGACAGTACCTCTGAACTCACTCAGGGTCTGGGATAACTAGTTGCCCTGAATGAAAGAACACAAACCTGACTGGCTTCACCATCTGCTGATTACAGAGCCCTAGGGCCATAAGTGAACATAGGCTGTAGCCAGGTAGGGATTACAGCAGGCCTTGGGCAAGACCCAGCGCTGTACTGCCTTCAGGTCTGACACAGTGCAGTCCCAGTGGTGGTAGCAACAGGAGTGCTTGCATCACCACACCTCCAGTTCCAGGGAGCTCAACACAGAGAGAGTTCATTTGTTTGGCAGAAAGAAAGTAAAAAGAACAAGAGTCTCTGACTGGTAATCCAGAGAACCCTTTCAGATCTTATGAAAGACCACAAAGGGAATACCTCTATGAGTCTGCAAAAACTATAGTGATATTGGGGTTGGGGCCAAAGTTCCTTTGAATACATGGAAAGCCTTCTCAAGAAAAATGGGCACAAACAAGCCCAGACTCAGAAAATTATAATAAATACCTAAGTTTTCAATTCCCAGACACCAATGAGCATCTACAAGCATCAAGATCATCCTGGAAAACACAACCTCACCAAATGAACTAAATAAAGCATCACGGACCAATCCTGGAGAAACAGACGTATGACCTTTCAGGCAGAAAATTCAAAATAGCTGTTTTGAGGAAACTCAAGGAGATTCAAGACAACATAGAAGCAATTCAGAATTCTATTAGATATATATATACCAAAGAGATTGAAATAATTAAAAAGAATTGGGTAGAAATTCTGAAGCTGAAAAACGCAATTGGCATACTGAAGAATGCATCAGAGTCTTTTAATAGCAGAATTGCAGAAGAATTAGTGAGCCTAAAGATAGGCTATTTGAAAATACACAGTCAGAGGAGACCAAGGGAAAAAGAATTTTAAAAAAGTATGCCAAAGAGATCTAGAAAATAGCCTTAAAAGGGCAAATCTAAGAGTTATTGTCCTTAAAGAGGGGATAGAGAAGAATATAGGAGTAGAGAGTTTATTCAAAGGTAGAACATCAGACAACTTCCCAAACCTAAGGATATAAACATTCAAGTACAAGAAGGGTATAGAACACCAAGCAGATTTAACCCACAGAAGACTACCTCGAAGCACTTAATCAAACTTCCAAAGTCAAACATAAAGAAAGGATCCTAAAAGCAGCAAGAGAAAAACAAACAAATAACATACAATGGAGCGCCAACACATATGGCAGCAGACTTTTCAGTGGAACCTTATAGGCCAGGAGAAGAGTGGCATGACATATTTAAAGTGCTGAAGAAAAAAGTGTTTATCCAGTGAAAATATCATTAAATATGAAGGAGAAATAAAGACATTTCCAGACAAAAACTGAGGGATTTCATCAACACCAGACCTATCCTACAAGAAATGCTAAAGTGAGCTCTTCAGTATGAAAGACAAAGATGTCAATGAGCAAGAAGAAATAATCTGAAGGTACACAATTCACTGGTAATAGTAAGCACACAGAAAAACAGAATATTATAACATTATAATTATGGTGTATAAATTTAGTGAAAAGAGTAAATAATGAACCAATAAAAATAATAACTACAACAACTAACTTTCCAAGATATAGATAGTACAATAACACATGAAGATAAACAACAAAAAATTAAAAAGTGGGGAAAGATGTTAAATTGTAGAGTTTGTATTAGTTTTTTGTGTGTGTTTGGTTTTGTGTTTGTTTATGCAATCAGTGTAAAGTAGTTATCAGTTTAAAACAATGGGTTATATAATAGTATTTGCAAGCCTCATTGTAACCTCAAATCAATCAATAAATAAATAAAATAAATACACACACAGAAAAGCAAAAGATTAAATTATATAACCAGAGAAAAATGCCTTCACTAAAAGGAAGACAGGAAAGAAGGAAAAGAAGATCACATAACAACCAGAAAACAACCAAATGGTAAGAATAAGTTTCTACCTAAATAATAGGATTAAAAGTAAATGTACTAAACTCTCCAATCAAAAAACTTAGAGTGGCTGAAT
The DNA here is from genome assembly GCF_001698545.2 of Rhinopithecus bieti. NCBI lineage: Eukaryota > Metazoa > Chordata > Mammalia > Primates > Cercopithecidae > Rhinopithecus > Rhinopithecus bieti. The sequence continues at coordinate 681,762 of NW_016825685.1, read as the reverse complement.
GAATTTTAAAACAAGGCCCAATGATCTTGCCTACAAGAAACATACTTTACCTATAAAGATAGACTGAAAATAAATGGATGGAAAAAGATATTCCATGCCAAAGGAAACCAATAAAGATCAGGAGTAGCCATACTTAGACAAAATAGTCTTCAAAACAAAAACTGTAAGAAGAGTCAAAGAAGGTCATTATGTAATGATAAAGAGGTCAACTTAGAAACAAGATATAACAATTGTAAGCATATACGCACCCAAAACTACAGCACTCAGATATATAAAGCAAATATTATTAGAGTGAAAGAGAGAGATAGACCTCAATACAAATAGAACTGGAAACTTCAAAACCCAACTTCCAGAATTGGACAGATCTCCCACACAGAAACTCAACGAAGACACATCAGACTCAATCTGCACTATAGACTGAATGGACCTAATAGATGTTTGCAGAACATTTCTTCAAAAGGCTGCAAAATAGAAACTTTTCTCTATCACATGGATCATTCTCAAGAATAAACCACGATCATTAAAGATCCCTCCCAATAATAGACCATATGGTAGATCAGAAAAACATCATGAGTCTTAAAAGATTCAAAAAATTGAGCTATTGTCAAGCATCTTCTCTGACCACAGTGGAATAAAACTAGAAACTAACAACAAGAGGAATTTGGAAACTATCGAAGCACATGGATATTAAACATGCTCCTAAATGATAAGTGGGTCAGTGAATAAATTAAGAAGGCAATTGAAAAAATTCTTTAAACAAATGATAATGGAAACACAGCATAATGAAAATCTATGAGATACAGTGTGAAAGGAGTGCTAAGAGAGAAATTTATAGCTGTAATTGCCTACATCAAAAAAAAAGATAAACTTCCATTAAATAACCTCATGACATGTTTAAAGAATTAGAAAGGCAGGAGGAAACCCATCCCAAAATTAGTAGAGGGATCAGAGGAGAAATAAATAAATTTTAAATGAAGAACATACAAAGGATCAATGAAACAAAAGTTGGTTCTTTGAAAAGAGAAAAAATATTGACAGACCTTTAGCCAGACTAAAAGGGAGAAGACCAAATAAATGAAATCAGAGATTAAAAAGGAGACATTACGACTGATAGTGCAGAAATTCAAAGGATGATTAGTGGCTACTATGAGCAACTATATGCCAGTAAATTGAAAAATCTGGAGAAAATGAATAAATTCCTAGACACACATGGCCTACCAATATTGGACCATAAAGAAGTCCATAACCTGAACATATCAATAACAAGTAATGAGATCAAAGCCATAATAAAAAGTCTTCCAGTAAATAAAAGCCTGGGACCCAATAGATTTGCTGCTGAATTCTACAAACATTTAAAGAAGAACTAATGCCAATCCTACTCAATTTTTTTCCCAAAAAATAGAGGAGGAGGAAATACTTCCAAATTCATTGTACAAGGCCAATATTACTCTGATACCAAAAGCAAACACACATTAAAAAACAAAACAAAACAAAACAAACTACAGACCAATATCTCCAATGAATATTGATGCAAAAAATCATCAACAAAATACTAGCAAACCAAATTTAGCAACACATTAAAAGGATTATTCATCTAAAACAAGTGGGATTTATCCCAAGAATGCCAGGATTAGTCAGCATACACAAATCAACCAATTTGATATATCTGATCAATAGAATGAAGGACAAAATCATATGATAGTTTTAATTGATGCTGAAAAGCATTTGATAAAATTAAACATTGATTCATGATAAAACCTTCAAAAAATGAGTATAGAAAAAACACCTCAACAAAATCAAAGCCATGCAGGACAGATTCACATGTGGTAATAGTGGTGAATAGTGAAAAACTGAAAGCCCTTTCTTCAAGATTAGTAAAACAACAAGGATGCCCACTTTCGCCACTGTTACTCAACATAGTACTGGAAGTCCTACCTAGAACAATCAGACAAGAGAAATACATAAAGGACATCTAAATTGGAAAGGAAAAGGTCAAATTATCATTGTTTGCAGATGATATGATCTTATGTTTGAAAAAAACTAAAGATGCCACAAGAAACTGTTAGAAGATAAACAAATTCAGTGCATTTGCAGAATACAAGATCAGCATACAAAAACCAATAGCACTAGCATTTCTTTATACCAACAGTGAACATTTGCAAAAGATACTTTAAAATTTTCATTTTCAATAGCCACAAATAAAATTAAATACCTAATAATTAACCAAAAAATTAAAAAAAATCTCTACAATAAAAACTATAAAATACTGATGAAAGAAATTAAAGAGGACACCAAAAAATAGAAAGATACTTTATGTTCATAAATTGGAAGAATCAATATTGTTAAAATGTCCACACTACACAAAGTAATCTATACATTTAATGCAATAATGATCAAAATGCCAATGCCATTCTTCACAGAAATAGAAATTACAGTCTTAAAATTTATATGGAATCACAAAAGACCCAGAATATCCAAAGCTCCCCTGAATGTACAATCAAAACTGGAGGAATCACATTACCTGGCTTCAAATTATACTACAGAGCTATAGTAACCAAAACAGCATGATACTGTCATAAAAACAGACAGATAGAGCAATGGAACAGGAGAGAGGACCCAGAAACAAATTCATATGCCTGAATTCATTTTTGACAAAGGTGCCAAGAACATGCATTGGAGAACCAGCAGTCTCTTCAATAAATGATGCTGGGCAAACTGGATATCCATATGCAGAAGAGTAAAACTTGACCCCTATCTCCCCCATTTTAAAAAATCATAAATATTTCACTCTCAGTGTGTGTTTATTTAACCCCTATCTCTCGTTATACATGAAATCAAATCAAAATAAATTAAAGACTTAAATCTAAGACTTCAAACTATGAAACTACTACCAGAAAACATTGGAGAAACTCTTCAAGTCAGGGAATCAAAGCAAAAATGGACAAATGGGATCACATCAAGTTACAAACCTGCACAGCAAAGGAAACAATTGACAAAGTGAAGAGACAATACACAGAATGAGAGGAAATATTTACAACCTATCCATCTGATAAAGGATTAATAACCAGAATATACAAGGAGCTCAAGCAACTCTATAGGAAAACACTCTAATAATCCGATCAAAAAATGGGCAAAAGATTTGAATAGATATTTATCCAAAGAAGACAGACAAATGGCAAACAAGCATATGAAAAGGTGCTCAACATCATTGATCGTCAGAGAAATGCAAATCAAAACCACACTGAGATATCATCTCACCTCAGTTAAAATGACTTTATCCAAAAGACAGGCAATAACGAATGCTGGTGGAAAAAAAGGGAACCTTTGTACACTGTTGGTGGGAACACAAATTAGTACAACCACTATGAAGAACAGTTTGGAGATTCCTCAAAAAACTAAAAATCGAGCTACCATATGATCCAGCAATCCCACTGCTGGCTATATACCCAAAAGAAGAGAAATAAGTATATTACAAAGATATCTGCACTCCTATATTTGTTGGAGCACTATTCACAATAGCCAAAATTGGGAAGCAACCTAATTGTCCATCAACAGATGAGTGGATAAAGAAAATGTGGTACTTGCACATAGTAATGAACCACTCACCCATAACAAAGAATGAGATCTTATCATTTCCAGCAATGTGAATGGACTCGGAGATCATGATGTTAAGTATCCAGGATGTTAATAATCCAGAAACAGAAAGACAAACATCACATGTTCTCACTTGTTTCTGGAATGTAAAAAACAAAGTAGTGAAACACATGGAGATAGAGAGTAGGAGAGTTACCAGAAACTGGGAAGGGTAGTAGGGGATGGGGAAGAGGTGGGAATGGTGAATGGATATGAATAAAATAGTTTGAAAGAATGAATAATAGGTAGTATTTGTTAGCATAACAGGGTGACTATAGTCAATAATAATTTCATTGTATGTTGTTAAATAACTAAAAGTATAATTTGATAGTTTGTAACACAAAGAATAAATGCTTGAGGAGATGGATACCCTATTTTCCATGATGTGATTATTACGTAGTTTTTATGCCTGTTTCAAAATATCTTATGTACTGCATAAATATATACACCTACTATGTACCCACAAAAATTAAACATAAAACAATTTATTTAAAAATACACTGAAATTATGTCATTTGTAGCAACTTGGATAGAACTGGAGGTCATTGTTAAGTGAAATAAGTCAGGCACAGAAAGACAAATACTGCATGTAGTCACTCATATGTGAGAGCTAAAAACCTTTGTCTCATTGATAGAGAACAGAACAATAGATACCAGAGACTGGGGAAAGGTGGGTGTGGAAAGGATGAAGAGAGGTTGGTTATGGATACAGACACACAGACAGAAAAAATAAGTTCAAATGTTTGATAGCAGAGTAGAGTGACCATACATAGCAACAATATTTTGTATGTATTTAAGTAATTAGAAGGGAGGACTTGAAATGATATCGGTGCCCTGACTTGATCGTTACACATTCTATGCATGTAACCAACATTCACATGTACCTCATAAATATGTAAAATATTATGTATCAATAAAATAGAAAAATATATACACAAAACATAAAGAAAATTCTGCAATAAAACTGATAATCTTTAAAAAGGAAAAATACTTTGAAACACTTTAAAGCATCAGCACAATTTATCCTGCCTGTATTCGAGGATTTATGCAGCACTTGCCTTACATTCTCTTTCATAACTGTGTGCTCCTGACATCTGGCCTGTACCCACCCCAGCAGGAGCAGACTCTCTTTTTAAAAGCACAATCAATTATACTGCACTTCCAATCTTTCATGCTCCGATCTCAGTCTGACTCACTCAAAAATGATACACTAGAAAATGGTAATTAAAATTTGGAATTGGAGTCGAATGGATTGCAAATATTAATAAGCAGACAGACCACCTACAACCTAATATAAATTCACCCTATGTTCGCACAGAAGTGAAAATTAAGTAATTCGACCGCTGTAAAAGAATAAAAGCAAAACCTATTTTATTCCACAGACATGAAAGATCGATGCTTCTGATACAAAGCTATCGTAACAGAAAAGCAAAATTGAGATAATCACAAGAGACGGGGTGTTCGTCATACAAAAAATTTGATTTCAGCTTTGTGTTGCAGTGCTTAGAAGATAGACGACTTTCCACCACGATGAAAAGTGCTTGCAAAAATAGATACCATGTCTCTTTCCTGACAGTATGAATGATGGTGAAACCTGGCCGTGCACAGAAGCCTGACTATTCTCTGGATACCATGGATAAAAGCAGCTTGAATTAGTACCAAAATGAGCATTACAAACACTGCAGGTGTCTCGCAAATCGAACCCTCATTTTCCAAGCAATTAATGCTGATTCAAGCCAATAGGACAATAACAAGGGGCTACACCTAGAAGAGCCTGCTGTTTCGTACAACTGTGTCTGCTAAAACAGCTCAGCCACAAATCCTGGACAAGAGATCTCCTGGGGAGTGTGAGCAGCATGGAGGAGCCACAATCCCGCTCTCCTTGTGAGTCTGGGGGTCAAATAGCGACAATTATTCACTCTGGTAATTAACTCCTGCCTCCTGGAAAAGAACAGGGCTCTCTTCCACTTCAGACTCTCTCTTCAGATGTAACACACACACACACACACACACACACATCACTGATAATATTACCAAAAACCACTAAAAAGGAAAGCAAACTTACAAGAAGAGCAGCCCAGTCACAACTAGCATCAGGTATGTTATGACAAGAAGAATGAGGATATATCAAATGTATCTGTTATGGTTTATAACGGAAAGTATATATTTTAGGGTGAGACATGGTGGCCCAGGCCTATAATCATAGAACTTTGGGAATCTGAGGCAGGTGGATCACTTGAGGCCAGGAGACTGAGACCAGCCTGGCTAATATGGTGAAACCCCATCTCTACCAAAAATACAAAAATTAGCCAGGCATGATGGCACATGCTTGTAATTCCAGTACTTGGGAGGTTGAGGCACCAGAATTGTTTGAACCTGGGCATCAGAGCTTCCAGCTTCCAGTGAGCTGAGATTGAACCACTGCACTCCAGCCTGTGAGATTGAACCACTGCACTCCACCTCTGTGACAGACAGAGACTCTGTCTCAAAAACATAATAACAATAAATAATAAAAAATAAATAAAAAAGAGGAAGAAGAAGAAGAGGAAGAAGAATAAGAAGAAGAAGAGAAGGAGAAGGAGAAGGGGAAGGGGAAGGGGAAGAAGAGGAAGAGGAAGAGGAAGAGGAAGAAGAAGAAGAAGAAGAAGAAGAAGAAGGAGGAGG
>NW_016825685.1:661806-675194 GCF_001698545.2 Rhinopithecus bieti | reverse complement strand
GAGGAGGAGAGGAGAAGAAGAAATAATATATGTTTTGGACTTTGTTCCCAGTTCTTTACACAGTGCTCCTAATTCCTTGGGATTTTCTGAGTGCTAAGAGTACCTCGTTCTAATGAGCTGACTGTTGGTGGGCTCCTGTATGAGCAGTTACTAGAAAAACCAGGCCACAATTAGAAGCTTGAAAGTTTCATCCCCAAGCCCCATCCCCCAGGAAAGGGAGAGGAGCTGGAGATTGAGCTAATATTGATCATGGCTATGATGAAGCCTCCATAAAAATCCCTGCAGAGTTTGGAGAGCTTCTGAGTTGGTGAACAAGGACACATCCATATTCCAGGAGGGTGGCCCACTCCAACTCAACCAAGATAGAAGCTCCTGTGCTGAGGACCCTACAGAACCTCACTCCTTTAAACTCTCCTTTGCAATGAATTGCCAATAGTAAATACACGATTTTTCTGGCACCTATGAGCCACTCTAGCAAATTATAGAACCTAGGGAGAACCTCTGATTAGTAGCGAAGTTGATCAGGAGTTGTGGGTCACCTGGGGACCTTGTATTTGCAATTGGCATCTGAAGTGGAGGCAGTCTTGTGAGACTGAGCCATCAGCCTGTGGGGTCTGTGCTAACTCCAGTTACTGTCAGAATTGAGATGAATACTAGGACATGTGATTGGTGTCTACAGAGAACTGAAGAACTCCTTGGGGTGAGGGAACTCCTGTAAGTGTTGGTGACCTTTGGGTTGTGACAGCACAGAAGACAGAGCAGCTTGTTCTTCCTTGTATATCTGGGGTCACAAGTGAGGTATTGAGAGTCCTATGTGTATAGGAGGAGAAACTGTTTTTTCCTACCTCTCAATATCATACCTCAATTTAGCTTGTTTTCTGACAATCAATTTGACACCCACATGAAATAAGGCTCCTTCTTATTGTCATATTGTCATATCTTGACAACAATAACAACAGAATCTCTGATTCGGTCACCAATAATGATTTGTTGAGCCCTAATATACACCTGCCACTCCTCTGAGCACAGGAAAACAACAGTGAACCAATCTGAGTCCGGATTCATGGCACTCACAGTCCAATGGGCTCAGCCCAGTGAGACTGTCTCCAGCTACACAAGACAGTGCACAGTACATCTATGTCAATAAGAGCTATAGCAAAAGGAGAGTTGTGCAGAGGCCAGGGTGTGCTGGTGTGGGATCTGTAATAGGATTGCTTACATGTCACCTTTGGATGGAATGGAGGCCGGGAGACAGGGCCACTAGTCTGTCTCAGCAGTAAGTGAGTAGAGGCAGAGAAAGAAAGGTGAGGGCAAGTGTGGGGAAGAAATAAAGAGGTAGTGGAAGGGATGGGAAGGAGAAGGGGACAAATAGTAGCATTGTGAACCTTTATAAAGACCTCAACTTTGTGTTCTTAGCAAGAGGGAAAACAGCCATGGCTGGGCTGTGAACAAAGGCATGGAAGGACCCCGCACCCCATGTCCTGTGCATTAGGATGATGGAGGGGTAATAAAATGGAGCAAATCTGAAGCAAACAGGAGCAGACTACGTGACCCCCAGGTGTAGATCCAAGTATGTTTGGCCTGAACCTTATACAATTTCAGAGTGTGGGGGACTTCTGCAAGAAAACAGGATATGGATTTATAAACAAAATTAATAAAAGTACATTTTTAGAATAAGAAGTCACAAGAAATTTCAAACATAGCGACTTTAAATAACACAAACATCACACAACAGTTTTTAAAAACATTGCTTCCTTAATAAAGTGCTCAAAACACCCATTTCTTTTTTCTTTTCCCCAGTATTTTTGACTGCATACTCTTGGTCACCTCTTCATACAACAACACTTAGTAACATTTTCTCTGCGGACAGACTTAAGAGATAATATAGTCATTTATCTAATATTACGGGTTAAATTGTATGCCCCCAAATACGGTAAAGTCCTAACTTCCAGTATCTCAGAATTGTTGCAGATGTAATCAGTTAGGTTCAGATGAGGTCATACAGGAGTAGGGTGAGCCCCAATTCAATATGACTGGTGCCCTTGTGAAGTCACAAAGCCACAGGAGAAGATCCTATGAAGATGGAGGCAGAGATCAGTGTTACTTTGACACAGCCAAGGAACATCTGGGGCTATCAGATGCTCAAAGAGACAAGAAGGGACCCTCCCTTAGAAGTTTCGGAGGAAGTGTGACTATGCCATCACCTTGATTTCAGACTTCTAGAACTTCTCCAGAACTATGACACAATAAGTTACTGTTGCTTTAAGTCATCCATTTTGTGTTATGTTATTATGGCAGCTCTGGTAAACTAATACATCTCACATGATTAATCAAAATTTGCTTTTTATTATAGGGAACTTAGAAAACATACTTTTTTGCTGTTAGTAATGTGATGGAAATGTTTAGTGTTTTGTTGACTTTGAAAAGCTCTTATCAAGTCCTTTGCATATTGAGATGTTACAGATAATTTCATCTGATACGTATTATACACATTGCATTATTGAAAATTCTTGACAGAAAAGAGCTTTTGTTTTGATCAGGTGTCAATGAGAAAGAAGTCTTTCACTTAAAACGCTGCATGTCTCATGACTGGAAAGATCTGACACAGATTCGCCCTGGTCTCCATGAACTTCAAATTTTGCTTCCCCTCCTCTATCTAGTTTTTCAGAGTACTAGGAGCATGATTCACATTCACACTGAAGCACAATCTCTGGCCCCACATATTCACAGCCCAATATCTGATGAGTTGGCATAGTGGGTGGTAGAAAGTTCTTGGAAACCATTTCTGCACTTGGAATAACCAGAAGGAATTTGGCTCTACCCCAGAAATGACTGACAACCATGATCGTTATATAGCACCAAACCCAAACTATATGTATCCTCAACTTAATTTACTCTGAGCTAGATCTCCAAAGTGACCTTCTTCATGCCTAGGAGTGGAGGGTAAGTATGACCGAGAATCAATTAGAGTGGAAAAAGACAGTGGTCTTGCCAATCAAAATTAAATATATTACTTTTACAACTTGTACAAATCATATGAATAAACTAGTCCTTTGAAAGACCTCTGTGCAAGTGAGGGGCAGTGAATCTTGTATCTCATTAGCCTTACGGTAAATTTGCTTTTGCATCTCCCATTTGCTGTTAGGGACCTGGCAGTTGTTTTAAGGGCACCATGGTTTGAATGCCCAGACTTGCAGATTTGCCCTGTTCTTCAATTTTGCACAGTGACTTACAAAGCACAGTGTATATAAGCATCATTGTTCAGGGTTATCTCTATGAAATACATACTTTTTAAGTAATTTAAGAGATGTTTTAATAAAATCATTAGAAGATAACTCCCACCCCACGTAAGAGGAAACTCCACATAGGCTCCCTTCTACAATCAAATCCTTCTGCAAATTAGCAATGGACTGTGTCCTCTAAAGGAATGATATTGGAGTCATATGTATTAGTCTGTTCTCACGCTGCTGATAAAGACATACTCAAGACTGGGTAATTTATAAAGAAAAAAGGTTTAATTGACCCACAATTCTGCAAGGCTGGGGAGGCCTCAGGAAACTTACAATTATGAGAGAAGGGGAAGTAAACATGTCCTTCTTCACGTGGTGGCAGCAAGAAATGCCAAGCAAAGCAGGGAAAGGCCCCTTATGAAACCATTAGATCTCATGAGAACTCACTCATTACCATGAGAACAGCAGCAGGGGGGTAACCACCCCCATGATTCAATTACCTCCCACCAGGTCCCTCCCATGGCACATGGGAATTATGGGAACCACAGTTCAAGATGAGATTTGGATGAGAACACAGCCAAACCATATCACCATACAACTTTAAATAGGGTTAAAGAAGAAATAGTCTTCATTTGTTGATATTAGAAGGTAGGTAGCCTTTGCCCATCTTTGCTTTTGTTTTTCAAGTGATGAAGCCACATCAGACACAGAGCAATTTGCACATAATCTTGTTTCCCAGGTGAGTAAAGGTGGAATGTTCAATATTAAAGATGAAATAATTTATTGAAAAGTTTACATTTTTATGTTATATGAGAGTAAATGTGACAATTTAGAATTTATAATGTTATAATACTACAAAAAATATTTTAGTCTAAAATGTCTTCTGGTAAGTGAGAGATTAAATAACTTAAGTCACTTGCCCAAGGTCATAGAGTAAGATATTTGTTTTCAAAACACCTGCTAATGGTAATAGAAAAAATAATAGTAATAATAATAAATACATAAATTATGTAGGTCTTAACAATCACAAAATGACATTCATAATCAGTGGGAATACTTTCTCTGTGTTGCTCAAGTTCAACAGAATGCCCATGGGACCTGTAATTACAGTGACTCATCCCTAAAAAAGTTATTGTGAGTAGTCACTGTTCCTACGATAATGCAATGGTTTTGCTTATAAAATTTCCCTGAAGTTAAACCAACTTGGAGGTGGTGAGTTTGGATGCAGAAATTATTACATCAGGTAAATCCATCAACAAAGCATTTAAACACAATGGATTTTATGTTTTCCTCTATTTTTTAAAGACTCCTTCTGCTTTTTCATTTAACCACACTGTTTACACAGACATTTCTATCCTGTAGAAATCATGAGCTTGATTAATCATATTATGACCTTATCAAATAAAAAATATACTATAATTACTGGATACTGAAAAGAATCTTAGAAATAAATCTGATTCAAACTCTTTATTTTAGAGATTAGGACAATAAAACAACAGAAATGACTTTCCCAAAATTGAATTGTGGAATATAGACTAGGACTTAAATCATCTGTTTACTGTGATCTTTCTGCTGTCTTTTTCTCCTGTGTTAGACAGATAAGTCGATCTTCCTAGAACTTTGGTTTCAAACTGTCATCTCCTTTCCTGCAGGATAAAATTTGTACTCCTAAGCCTCATACTCAAGGCTCACCCCAATTTGATTGAGGTTATTGCATCAATCATATTCCCCATTTCTTCTCAACATAAATATGCCACTAAATGCAGTTTCTTTTATTTTCACAGACCATGCCTTGAAGTCTTGTGCTAGGTTGCAGATTAGATTAGAAAGATCTATTAGACTGACAAAAATGCCTTATAAACAAGGTGCTAAGTAAAAAGATTTTAACTATTACATCAATTAAGTTAGAGAGAGGTATGTTCATAAAATTCAAATATAAATGGATTCTGAGTCAGAGAGTTCTGTAATGTTGTAAAGCAGAAAACTGAGAGATGAAAAGAAAATAGCCTATAAACAAGCTGGCATCAATATTTCATTATAAAAATAGGTGGCACCGGGAAAGGAGTGCATTTCAACAGAGTGTGTCAATGTTACCCTTCAAAAGTTTTGAATGAAAAGTGGAAAAATTCAGGAAGGTGATTACTCGTGAAACGTCTGGATCTCTATTCAAGATATCAGACAGAACTCAATGAGATGAATAGGAGCATGAATTCTAGATAAGGAGACAAAGATAATGACCCAGGGCCAGGCTCAGATAACCAAGCACCACTGCTGACAGACAAGATGATGACGGCTGAAACCACGATGGCGCCACCTTTAACTCTGGTTTTCTTAGTCATGTGTGATCAAAATTGGCAGGTATTTCTGAGGGCAGACAGAAGTATTTCCTATTTCTAATACCACTGGTAGCCAATGGTCATAGAAGTTTGAAGCAAAAAATCTAAGCAAACACACACACACACACACACACACACACACACACACACACACACATACATACTTACATTACGGCTCAACATCAACCATTGTCCTTTCTTCTCTATCCAAATTCTATCCTTCCTTTTTTTTCTTACTTTATTTTTTTGGGTCAGGGGAGAGAGAGGAGATGTGTGCACTACTTGCTTTGTATACATGCTCTTCTCTGGCTGGTTTCATCATTGATATTTGTAGTGTTTTAAAATCATTTACATATGTTTTTTTCAGAGAGGAGATTCGAAATAGGAGATAATAAAACCAAAGAGCAAGGCCAAAATTCGGTTTAAATGTGCTGGCATCTGCCTAAAAAAAGTAGAGTTCCTCCAAGTTTATTAGTATTAAAAAGAAAATATAATTTGGGGAGGCTTTCCATTACTTCTATATGAACACATCTAAAGTTAGGAAAGTGAAGTAGGCCCAGACTCTTAAAAGGAGGACTCTTACCTCAAAATAATAAGAGCTATTTATGACAAACCCACTTAAAAAAAAAATAAAAAAAAAAAGGAGGACTCTTCCCATAGTGGGCTCTGAATAAAAATATTGCTGAGGGTCAGAACATCCAAGAAAAGTGAGAAGAAAAGAGCAAGAGATATTTACCAGAAATGTTCTCAAAATCAACAGGATGCCAATAAAGTTGTATCACCTTCAGTTTCAATGAAACCGTGAGTGAAATATTATTCTAGACATGGCTGGTCAACATGTCTTCTTAAATGGGAAAAAATGGAGGATTATCAATTATGTACCAACAATATTTATTGAAGGAAGTGTTATAAATTTTTCATATTTAGAGCATATTCACTACATTTTTAATATAGAAAGAGTGGTTATATTCTTATAACACAGAGGTATTTACATTTTTAATATTAAAGAGTAATTGAGATATTTAAGTTTGATGAATAAGAAACAAAATTCTTAGGCAGCATGATGGTGCTAATTCTTAGATTTTTCTCCCTAAAAGCTAGAATTTAAGAAAACAATCCGTTCCCTTTGAGTTATGAAATTACATTTGTAAGTTCTGTGTAAGGTGAGAGTTTTCTATTTGTCTTTGCACATAAGTTGTATCCGACTGACTCCCAAGTTATTGGGCTGTCCCCAGCTCATGGCACATCAGGACCACTCCCTTGCTTCAAGCCAAGCTCAGCTCACACAAAATTAGTATGTACAAGACGAGCAACATCGATCTGGTACAAAGAGGTGAAATAGAATATGAAAGCAAGGCACATGCTGAGGCATCTGCTTCAAACTGTTTGGACTCCTGGCCTTCCAGGGGTATTTGCCAGACATGTGGAAATATTAACTGAACTAAGATTTATGCCTACTCGCTCCTCTCTGTCTGCTGCACACTTCTTCCATGAAGTAAATCTGTTTTCTAACTTCAGTCTGTCTGATGACCAGGCAAGAAGACAGAAAAAAGCCTAGATAGGTTTTTAATCAAAGGGAAATATCAATCTCTCACTTGATCCAAATATAGAAACTTCGAAGAGAAAAATAAAACTCTCATATTATTTCTAGTTAAACATTATTTGTAGTCCCTTGAAAACACTGTATTTTCTTATTTGCAAAATTGGCCTACTTTAAGGGTTCTTTGTTGGGTCCCTAAAAGAACAGAATGTCTTGTTCATTTACATACAGTAAACAGATGTCTCCTCCAAGCAGCACAACATTGGGAAATAATTTTGAAACTCAATCCATTCATTGTAGCTTTGGAAATCCTGGCTAACAAGAATCCCAAAAGGATGCACTGCCAGTTGTTTATATGAGTGGATTATGTTATAAAAACATGTTTATGAGAGATCATTCATCTTTTGTTTCCTGAATACCGAGTTTCAGTTTAACTACTATTTCAGAGACAAGCATTATGGGCTTCTATTATTTATCTATTTGTGTTGTGATAAAACTGGAATTCATAAACAGACTGGCAGTATACATGTCAAGCTTTCTTTATTGTCCGGGTTCAGCTTTACTTCGGAAGTTGAAAATAAAATCTGAAAGAGAAATACTTTCTTCTGTAGGTCATTGTTTAATCTTCATTGGTCTGGTAGAAATCATTTTCTCTGTGTCTTTGTTCTGGAAATTATGGGAAAAAAAATCTTCCATTTGCTCTGGAATTTTTTTTTCATTCTCATCAATTATCTTGCCAAATAGGCTATGTATTATTTGAATCCCAAATGGTACAATAATTTGTCCCTTAATGCTAAAAGTCAGCAGATCCTAGAGTGGAAAGTAACAATGGATATAAAACATTACTCTATGGAATAATTGCTAAGGAATTCGTAGGTTTGTTTTGATTTATTTTGTTTTAACAACCTAACAAACTAGGTTCACCAAAACCAAGCAAACATGAATATGCAAACTAATTGTAGAACTGAGCAAATGTACAGAAACTACTTCCCTTGCTCTGGTTCTGACCTTCCATGTCAGGGGAAGAAGACATATCCTAAAACAATCCTAGAATAAGATCCTCAGTGAAAGTAGGTTTTGTGTTCTCAGATGGTTTCCCAAGAAAGTCTCCACTCTAGAATTTACCTAATAGCTATTTTGTTAACTGGAAAGTTAGCATTTGCTTTTTTGGTGAGATCTCTTTAAAGATTAAAATGGCTGGGTACGGTGGCTCATGCCTGTAATCCCAGCATTTTGGGAGCCTGAGGTGGGCGGATCACCTGCAGTCCAGAGACCAGCCTGGCTAACAAGGTGAAACCCCATCTCTACTAAAAATACAAAAATTAGCCAGGCATGATAGTAGGTGCCTGTAATCCCAGCTACTCGGGAGGCTGAGGCAGGAGAATTACTTGGACTCAGGAGGCAGGTTATAGTGAGCCAAGATCATGCCACTGCATTCCAGCCTGGGAGACAGAGTGAGACTGAAAGAAAGAAAGAAAGGAAGAGAGAGAGAGAGAGAGAGAGAGAGAGAGAGAAAGAGAGAGAGAGAGAGAGAGAAAAGGAAAGAAAGAAAGAAAGAAAGAAAGAAAGAAAGAAAGAAAGAAAGAAAGAAAGGAAGGAAGGAAGGAAAGAAAGAAAAAACGAAGGAAGGAAGGAAGGAAGGAAGGAAGGAAACCCCTTAGACTCAGTCAAGAGTATGTAACCTGTAAATAACCCCCATTCCAACACTAATTCAGCTCTATGAGAAGACATCACTTTACTTTTTCCAAGCTGAAGAAGGAAGACTAGAATGTCCTGAGGTGAAGAGGTGATAGTCACATTGCTTTCGCTAAAATAAACTTTTTCTACAGACACCTATTAAGCACCTAGTAGGTTTCATACACCATTCTAAGTGCTGGAAACTTAGTACTAATCAGAACAAAAATCCTTTAGATTCTAGTGAAAAGACAGACAACAAATGATAAAATATAAAGTATGTTAAGTGGTAATTAGTGCTAAGGAGAAAAACATACATCAGGGAAGTGAGATGTGAAATGTCAGTGGGGTAAGGTGAGACAGGGTGGATGGGGAGGCTTCCCTGGGATGGGGGCTTTTGAGTGTAGTCTGAGACTTGGCTGATGGGAGGTAGCCCTATGGATATTAGTGCCAGATTGTTCCAGGAAGAAGAAACACTAAGTGCAGAGACCCCAGAATAGGCTCCCCAGAATAGAAGCCTACCTACCCTCTCAACCGGCAGTAGGCAGGTGCAACAGCCATGAAAACACATTTCTTGAATTTCCTGCTCTGTTGGCAGCAAATAACTACAGTCCCAGTTTCCATCCTTTAATCCATCACCACATTCATGCCAAGGCCATGGTTCCCATGGACCGCACCCTGCCAATGACTGAGCATGCATGGTGAAGGCATAGTGCACGTGGCATGTGGGACTCCTCTGAAGATGACTTCCACTCGAGGACTCCCCATCAGGCTGGCAACAACTTGGTCAAGGTTACTCAGAGGTTTGAGACTATTCTAATCTGACCCTCCTTCCTTCCCAGCCTCCTTTCAGAGATATCAGACCTGTATCATGGTCTGAAGGCTCTGCCTATTTCTACTTTCTTCCCTTAGTTCACAGGCATTTTAAAAACTGCAGAACTCTGAGAACATAATGCTAGCCAAATACCTGTGCTGAGAGAACTGAGCAAACTCTAACATAGCTTCTAGCAGCATAATGCCATATTCCTAGGATGAACCTAGACCCTCGTTAAAATGCTTACCTAAGGAAGCTCAACACTGTCTTCCCAGAATATGTACTCTTTGTTCTCACCAACACCTGAAGATAGGCCCCTCACTTCTCTTTTTCAGAGCATTTAGTAAAAAGGGATTACAATTGTGAATATGCATCTCTTATAGCTCCAAAGTGTCTCTCCGAAGGACCTGAGAACCATTCTTTCAAATGTAATCATCAGGAAGGCTAGGGCCTCTGTCTTCTAGTCTCTGTGGGAGAAGAGAACCCTTACTTCAGTTGCCACCAGCTAGCAGACACAGCTGGCCTAACTGCATTTACACTGACCAACACTTTGTAATTTTTCACCTCTCTTGCTCTACTGAGTCCATGCTCTTTCCTCTTTCTCAAAACACCCTAATCACCTCTGTACAAATCAGAATGGAACTTAGCTCTTCCCCCTACTGTCAGTAGTTACTAAATAACATCTGTTTTCACTACCTTCACTAAAGTCTGGGTATCCTTATCTTTGACAATTTATGGCAATAAATCTCTTGCTCCTCTCATTTCATTTTGGTGTCTGCTTCTTGGAGAAGCTAAACTAACACAGCAACCCCATGTGCCCAGAGCCTCTAACATGTGGGATCGTGACAGAGATGACGTCCCTCAGTAGCAGTAGATCAGGTCTGAAACTTTTATTTTGAGTAAAAAGAAGAGGGAATAAAGAGTTTTAAACGGAGAAGTGATATGATCAGTCTTCCTTTCTAATAGGGTTCCTCTGACCACTGTATGGAAGCAAGATCAGGAGGCTCTTGCAATAATCAAGAGGAGTGATGGCTTAAACGAGGGTGGTGCCAGTGTCGCATGTGAAACAGTCACACTCTGGATATATTTTGAAAGCAGAACTAAAAATATTTGCTACTGGAAAAGATGTGTGTTGCAGAAGAAAATGAAAAGAGTCAATGAGGAAAATAAAGTCATCAATCTAAGCATCTAGATAGAGTTATGGTTAAGTCTGCAAGGGGACATGCTTTGGGGCATAATATCTAGAACTCAGTTTCAGTCATATTATACGAGGATAGAAAGGTATCTGAAAATATTATGTTTTAACTGCATGTGAAGAATTTTTGTTGAGAAGAAAATCAGGTAAGTGGGGAAAAATATAAAACATGCTTAGTAATGCAGATAACTGTCGGGGTATAGCTAAAACAACATGTTATTTGTCATCAGCTCCCAACTGAATGTTAGTTCCAGATGAAGATCACTGAGTTTCAAATTTGGCACATATTGTCCACTGGGTCTTATGATCTAGATCTCATAGCATGAGAAACGGGTATGTTCTACCTGTTGGCACCTCTGCTCAAACTCCACAAATTTATAATCATGAGCATCTGCGTCTCCTTCTGCACAAATTAACTCATCAGAATAGTTTAAACCATATTTCAAAGCCTAATTTCAGCATTGATGTTTTATGGTATCTTTATTTCTTTAGATTTGTCCCTCTAAAGTTATTATAAAGTGTCTTTGATACCACACCCTTTTTTTTTTTTTTTTTTTTTTTTTGAGATGGAGTCTCTCTCTGTCACCTAGGCTGGAGTGCAGTGGCCGGATCTCAGCTCACTGCAAGCTCCGCCTCCTGGGTTTACGCCATTCTCCTGCCTCAGCCTCCCGAGTAGCTGGGACTTCAGGTGCCCACCACCTCGCCTGGCAATTTTTTTTTTTGTATTTTTTAATAGAGACGGGGTTTCAACGTGTTAGCCAGGATGGTCTTGATCTCCTGACCTCGTGATCTGCTCGTCTCACACTCTTATCTATAAGTAAATTCTTTGATTACCCATCCATTAGTGGTTCTTTATCAGTCCCCCTTAACTCTTAGCTTAGAATTAAAATGTATTGCCATTAAAATGTCTCCAGTCTTCACCTTGGCTTGATACCAGCAGACATCTGATGCTGTCTGAGGATACAAAGCTAAATTAACAAATCATCTGATTTGAAAGGTTGTTCTTGCCAGGCGCGGTAGCTCATGCCTTTAATTCCAGCAGTTTGGGAGGTGGAGGCAGGTGGATGACTTGAGCCCAGGAGTTTGAGACTGGCCTGGGCAACATGGCAAAACCTTGAAAGAAGGAGAGAGAGAGAGAGAGAGAGAGAGAGAGAGAAAGGGAGGGAGGGAAGGGAGGGAAGGAAGGAAGGAAGGGAGGGAGAGACAGTTTGTTCCCCCTGTGTAAAATAAAAAATAATTTTAAAAATTGACATTTCTTTTAAACAGCATAGAAATTGATTCTACTGAATAGAATATTACCCCACCTACATGGCTCATGACCTATTTGATTGTCAGAAAGTGGTTACTCTTCTTTGAACTTTCCACTATTAATTATTATTTGATTTGTAGCAATGTGGAACTTAATAGGGAATTTGGAATTAGAGACATTGGTTAAAATATTTGTCTACCGCTTTTAAATGGCATTTCATCAGCTGTGCTTGTGATGGGTCAAAACTGTAAAGGTATTTCAACATAACTTACCTCTAGGACCCTCAGAACCTTGGTTGAAGAAAAATGGAAGCTAAGGCAGAGGGCACAGAGCAGCATCAAGGCAGATTTGACTCCTGCAGCTGGAGTCTAATCCACACGAATTTAGATAGCAAAGGTGAGGCCTCAAGCAACGTGTATCAGCCCAGAGAGCCAGATGGTAAACATGGAGAAACAAGATTGAGAACGATCTGTGGAAATGCTAATAAGCCCAATATGTAGTAAGGCGAAGGCCATAAGCAATCAAGGAAAGAAAGGGAAGAAAAGCTGGGCAAGTGGCCTTCATGTCGGGGAGAAAGTCACCGGCTCCTGACTGCCAGATGACACAATGCCCAAAGGTATATCTTGAGGCATTTCCTAAAGTAGTATCCTGGGTTATAGTCACTGTCATTCCTCTCCTGCCTCTCTTCAAGCCTACCTTGCTCGCTAGTGAGAAATGTGAGTGTATGTGTCTCTATACATTTTTGTGCTTGTGGAAGGGGTGGTTAGGGCAATTTTGCACTAAAGACTGCCCATGAGAGCTAACATGAATATCATAATAGTAAGTTATCAATAGCAACACTTACAGTGACGGTTATAGTAGTTTAAATGCATGATTCCCGGACTAACTAGTTTACTATAGCCCTGCTGGATACCATGTTTAAAAAAATGAAGGAAACTCTCATATAGTTCATGTGGAAAGAATGACGTAATAGGGATCTGGAGAGATAAGTAAGAGCCTGATTAGAAGGAGTTTTAGGCCATTGGACTTTTGTTTATTTGTTTTCTAATTTAAATTTTAATTGAAAAATAATTGTATATATTTATAGGGTATAATGTGGTATTTTAATGCATGTTTACAATGTGGAATAATTAAGTCAGGCTAATTAACAAATCTCTCATCAGGAATGGATGGAGAAAAGGATATTGATTAAAAGATACAAAGTTCCAGTTCAACAGGAGGACAATTATTTGACTTTAACCAGGGGAGGGTTAAAAATCACACTTATGGCCGGGCGCGGTGGCTCAAGCCTGTAATCCCAGCACTTTGGGAGGCCGAGACGGGCGGATCACGAGGTCAGGAGTTCGAGAC
>NW_016825685.1:625796-660498 GCF_001698545.2 Rhinopithecus bieti | reverse complement strand
TTTATTTATTTATTTTGAGACAGAGTCTCGCTGTGTCGCCCAGGCTGGAGTGCAGTGGCCGGATCTCAGCTCACTGCAAGCTCTGCCTCCCGGGTTTACGCCATTCTCCTGCCTCAGCCTCCCGAGTAGCTGGGACTACAGGGGCCCACCACCTCGCCCGGCTGGTTTTTTGTATTTTTTTAGTAGAGACGGGGTTTCACCGTGTTAGCCAGGATGGTCTCGATCTCCTGACCTCGTGATCCACCCGTCTCGGCCTCCCAAAGTGCTGGGATTACAGGCTTGAGCCACCGCGCCCAGCCTAAATTTATATATTGAAATCCTAGCCCTCAATATTCAGTTCCTAGCAGTTTTAAAACTTAGGCGCCTATTTCTTTCACTGGCTCTCAAACAGTTACTCTCAAGCAGCCCTTTCCTGTTGGTATTAGAAAGTAGAGCTTTGGGAGGGAATTAGGTCATGAGAGTGTAGCCCTCATTAATGGGATTAGTTCCTTCTAAAAGAGACCCCAGAGAGCTCTCTCACCTCCTTTCCACCACCTGAAGATACAAGGGAAAGTTGGCAGTCTGCAACCTGGAAGAGGGCCCTCACCAGAGCCTGACCATTGTTGCCACCCTGATCTTGGACTTCCAGCCTCCAGAACTATGGGAAGGAAGTAAGTTTCTACTGTTTAAGCCCCCAGATCTGCAATAATTGGTTATAGCAGTTGGAACTGACTGAAACATCTGAGAACCATGATATATCTGGCATTACAGCAGCCACATTGCAACCACATTTTTATAATGTAAGTGGTAATTAGAATGATGGGAGTGGATATCATGTAAGAACAACAGAAAGAATATAGAGCATGAAGTAAATATGTTGGAAAACAAATTTTAAGCAACTTCAAACTTAAATGGTTTATTAGAAGAGGAAATGCTGAAAGAATAAATGAGAATGAGTAGCTGAAAAGGCTGGAAGGAAATTGATGAGGTGGAAGAAAAAACATGAGAGGTAAGAGTGTTTTGGCAAGAGGGAGTGGTTGGTCATCCTAAATGATGTAAAGAAATTAATAAAATAATTAATATTTGCATCTAGAAAATCCAAGATAAGTAAGCAACAATTAAAACTGCATGGAGAGTTCAAACAGTAAGTCAGATAAAAGACAACAATCAAATTCTCTCCAAATTGAACCTTCAACCCACCCTGCCATATGAATGCATCTTTTTGGATGCTCATTTTTCCCTTGACTTGATTCTGTTCTATTTTTTCTTTGTTTTTCATCTTCTTTGATAATCTTCTCATAGCCATTGCAAAATATTCAGTCAGTAAAACCTCACAATCTCACTTGCATCCTTTCCATAACTCATTTGCAATAAATATATGTTTAATGTTTGGGATGTTTAACTGATAATATTTTTTTCTGAGATATTAATACTCTTGAAATCACTATTCTACAGAAAATCCTAGACAATTCATTTAAAACTTCAGGCTACATCTGACTGAGAAAATCTAACAGCAATATTCAAATGGAATAGAACTCCAACCAGTGTATTTATAATTTTCTTTTGTATGAGAGAAAACCGTTACTACTTGGGCATAACTTTTCCCAGCGTATGGACATCTGAGAATATGACAATTATTTACTGTCATTACTGCTGAGAGATATGTAAAAAGATAAAGTGTTGGATCACGTTTATGGTTAGGGAGAATGCATTTTATAAAGATGAATATCACAGAATATTTATTTTTGCTTCAGGCCATGCCCACTGTATGAGACCCAATAAAATATTCATTTTCTGCTGTCCTGCCTTCATTCGGTGGTAATGGGCTGTCATAAAGGACCATAAAGCACTTTCCACTAAGAAGCTTTGAGACAAGGGGAGCCAGCTTACCCCCTCTTCAAGTCAGGAGTGTCTATCTGGCTTTATTGTGTTTCATGAGTTTGTTGAGCAACCCAGTTCCCAAGAAGAGGTTCCCTAGGGCTTGTCTAGCAAGAAGAGGACAATGCACCAATGAAGAACCAGCGTCCTATCTGCCAGGTGTTTTCTGGTGCCATTATAGAAAGAAAACCTCATGTGAGCCTCTGATTGCTCTGACTTCTCTCCCATTTCTCTTGAAAGTAAAATTCCAGAACCTTGGACAAGGTGGGATTTGGTGAAATGTGTTAACAAGTTGCTTGGGTTGATGGCTTGCCGTTGGGGAAAGCAAATTTGGTAACTGCTGATGTAACACTATGTTCACCTTTTATTGTTTCATGACAAATTATGACAAACTAGTGACTTGACACAACACCCATTTAGAATCTCACAGTTTCTGCAGGCCCAAAATTCAGGCATGGGTATAGTTGAACTCTCTGCTCAAGGTCTGTCTCATAAAAGTGAAATGCATCCTATGATGTTGTCAGGTTTCAATCTCTTCTGGAGCTCGGTGTCCTCTTCCATCATCATTTAGTTTGTTGGAAGAATTCAGTACCTAGTACTTTTAAGACTTAGGCCCCTATTTTTTTTCACTAGCTCTCAAACAAGGTTACTCTAGAGGCCACCGTCAGGTCCCCATTATTTGGCTGTTATAGATGGCTCACAACCTGACTGTTTGTTTTCTTCCAGGCCAGTAGGAGAGGAGAGTTTCTCTACTACTTCCAATTTCCCTTTAAAAGGGGATGGCCAGATTAAATCAGACCCTTCCAGAAAAATATGCCTTTTGATTTTACTGAAAGTCAACTGATTAGGGATTTCAAATACATCTTCAAAGTCCATTTTGCCATGCAATGTGGCATAATATTACATATAAAATCCCATCATAGTCACAAGTCCCACTAGCATTCAGGGGAGAGGATTGCATAGGTTTTGCATATCAGGAAGAGAAAATCTTGGAGCCGTCTAAGACTTCTGCCTCCCACACATTTCTGACCAAATTAGGTCTTTTTCAGACAAGACTCATCATCTCCTCACTCTGCTTTATTTTTTCACAGCATTTATCACTGTCTCATACCATGTTGTCTAGTTCTCACTTATTTGTTAACGATTTCTCACACTAGAATGTCAGCTCTCTTGCTCCCCATATAGATGTGCCTGCATATAATGGGCATCAAATTAATATTGACTAAATGAGTAAACTAGTGTATCAATGAGTGACTGAATAAACAGAGAATTAAAAATGCAGGTTTTCTACCTTCTAATAGATTACCTCTTCCCTGGATGCTGTCCAAGAGAAAATGAAGAAAGACCTATGATTTCAATTTCCCTCTCCTTCAAGATGGCAATCTTTTTGACAGCTTCCTAGATCAACTCCCAGAAACAGCTTTGCTTCTAACATCTTTAGAATGAATGTATTTCTGCTATCATTTCTTGAGAACAATTTTGAGAACTATAGTTGGTGAACAGTGAAGGGGGATGACTTGACTGAGAACTGAAACACTGAAACACACTGGTGCAGATCATCCAGCAGGCAGCTTTCTCCCTTCACGATCCAGAGATTCTTTCCTTTTTTTTTTTTTTTTTTTTTTTTTTTTTTTTTTTAACAGAATCTCATTCTGGTCCCCAGGCTCCGGTGCAGTGAGTGGCGTGATCTCAGCTCACTGCAACCTCTGCCTTCCAGGTTCAATCAATATTCATGCTTCAGGCTCCCAAGTAGCAAGGATTACAGGCATGCACCACCACGCCTGCCTAATTTTTGAATTTTTAGTAGAGAGTATGTTTTCAGTTTCACCATGTTGGCCAAGCTGGTCTTGAACTCCTGACCTCAAGTGATCCACCTGCTTCAGCCTCCCAAAGTACTGGGTTTACAGGCATGAACCAATGAGCCAGACCCGCGAGATTCTTTCACTTTGACAGCTTATAACTGCATGAGGCTGAACCCAAGAGAGGGCTGATGTTTTAGCTCATTAATGCTGAATTCCCAGAGGTGCTAGAATTGTGGACTCAACCACCTGTAATGATATGCTGACATTTCTTCAGGAGAGTTAGATTGACTTGAAAGGGTGCTATTATCAGGCTGCCAAGGGAAGTAGAAGAAAATCCAAACTGACATTAAATAATTGAAGAATTTTATTACCTGTGAGTGATTGCTAACCTGGCATTCCTTCTCTCTAGCATGTAGCTCATTTGTTATTTTCCTTTCTCTCTTACATATTCTAAACTTGTTCTATAATCTGCTCCCCCAACCATCTCAGATCACTGATAACTTAGGACCCCTCTTTCCCTAGTTCATTTCTGCCATTCTTGACTTTTTAATCAATCTGTCATTGATCTGAATGCAATCCCAGCAAACACACTTGGATCCATGTCCCCTTGGTATTCTGCAAGGTGCATCACTTAATGTAACCTCTCCTTTGAGTTGCAGCTCTGAAGTTAAGGGACTCTTTAACAGTTGGGTAAATTGTTTAATCTCTTGAATTCTCAGTTCCCTTGTCTCCAAAACCTGTGTAAAACAGTCCCTTAATTACTCACAGTGTTGTTGAAAGGGTGAATTAAATAACATATGTGAGTATTGTTTGCAAACAGCAAGCCGTAAAGCACTGTGTGGCTGTGTTATTACTAGAATGCAAAAAGAGCAAAGTGCTGTTGCCGTGGCTCAAGTATGGCCACAATCATTTCTTAGCCATTAGGTGATTCACTTTATATGGCCTATACTCATTCCAGCTTGGATAGCTCTTGCTTTTACTATTTCCATGGTTTGCTGTTCTCACTACCACTGGAAAATTTAGCTCTTGACCTGGATGCACTGAAGTTGAGATTGGTAACTCTTTAGTGCCTGCCATTGTCTGATGAACCAACCTGCTTCCTTCTGCTCTGGTGGCTAACCCTTCTTCAGAGCACTCAAGGAGGGAAATACCCAGGTTGTTGGATGCCCAGCACAGCAGACAGACTTGGAAATGCTTCACAAATATGGACCTCAGTCTGATAAAAGGCTTCTCAGGAGGCAGCTCTGAGATGGTCAGTAATAAGTCACTCACTGCCATGCTCCACAGAGCACCCAAATGGCCAATCTCATTTTTCCTCCTAAAGGAGAAGCTCAATGGAATGAAAAGATGGGCTGGTCACTCAGCTCAGACATATGGTACCAAGCAAGAATGATCAAACTTCTTTGTGAATTATGAAGCTTGCTGAATCCTCCACTATCAAAAGAACTCAGACTCTGGGTCATTGTGCCACTGATAAAGCAATTTGTATCTTAATAACATATTCTTAACCATTTAAAGATGCTTTCCCAGGAATGATTTATATAATTTCTCTTCCATATGACCTTGAAAGTTTGGGCAGGTGCACCAGTACAACCTTCAAATCCAAGTTCAGTTTGGAAACTGAATGATAAAGACCACTAAAGTTGGCCAAAAGAGGAATGGGGGATGCAAGACTGAGAATCAGCAGACAATAAGTAGAAATACAGTGTAAGGGTCTATTTGAGCTTAACATTTTCCAAATAGGGAAACTTTTCACCTCATTCAAGTTTGTATTGTACATTGAGGCCAAAGAAAGCCCTTTGTGTACTTTTTTCAATGGAAGGTCTTGACTGAAAATTATTGGACTAGGACACAGGTGGGACAAATAGAAAGGATGCTTCCACTTATGAGTGTGAGCATGCAGCGTTTGGTTTTCTGTTCCTGTGTCAGTTTGCTGAGAATCATGGCTTCCAGCTTCATCTATGTCCCTGTAAAAGACATGAACTCATCCTTTTTTATGGCTGTATAGTATTCCATGATGTATATGTGCCACATTTTCTTTATCCAGTCTATTATTGATGGCCATTTGGGTTGGTTCCAAGTATTTGCTATTGTGAAGAGTGCTGCAATAAACATATGTGTGCATGTGTCTTTGTAGTAGAATGATTTATAATCCTTTTGGTATATACCCAGTAATGGGATTGCTGGGTCAAATGGTATTTCTTGTTCTAGATACTTGAGGAATTGCCACACTGTTTTCCACAAGGGTTGAACTAATTTACACTCCCACCAACAGCGTAAAACCATTCCTATTTCTCCATATCCTCTCCAGCATCTGTTGTTTCCTGACATTTTAATGATTGCCATTCTACCCGGCATGAGATAGTGTCTCATTGTGGGTTTGATTTGCATTTCTCTGATGACCAGTGATGATGAGCTTTTTTTCATGTTTTTTTGGCCGCATAAATGTCTTCTTCTGAGAAGTGTCTGTCCATATACTTTGCCCATTTTTTGATGTTCTTTTTTTCTTTTCTTGTAAATTTGTTTAAGTTCCTTGTAGATCCTGGATATTTGCCCTTTGTCAGATGGATAGATTGCAATGAGGACACATGGACACAGGGAGGGGAACATCACACACCAGGGCCTGTCAGGGGGTGAGAGGCTAGGGGAAGGATATCATTAGGAGAAATACTTAATGTAGATGATGGGTTGATGGGTGCAACACACCACCATGGCATGTGTATACCTATGTAACAAACCTGCACGTTCTACACATGTATCCTAGAACTTAAAGTATAATAAAAATTAGAAAAAGAAAGGATGCTTCCTTCTGTCACTTCACCAACACAGACAAGTTATAAGTGAGCTAGCATTCGTCTCTAGTACCAAAGGAAGAACAGACCAGACAGAAACATTTCCACAGAAGTGGAAATTTCTGGCAGTAACATACTCTGCTGCATGTGAAGCAGAACAAAAGGAAGGACCGAGTCTTTCAAAATTTTTTGACCGTGACTACCTCAAAGAATTGTTTTTGACATTGCATTTTGCATTAAAATCTAGCAAGACCACACATACACACACACATACACACACACACACGCACACAAACTTACACACACAGATACAGACACCTATGACAGAAACAAAAATTTATAGAGTGATACTTAGCCTTACAATATGTGAGCCAGGCTTGCAGTTCTATTCGATTCCATTTCATTTTGTGTAAAATATCATGATGACGTTGGGTGCAACCTTCCATTTGAAAAATCCTCCACAAGAGGCTCATGTGTAAGGGAAACTTGGCTGAGAATTATGGAGGATCTGCTCTGCCTTCATTCTTACTTGGACATGAGTTTTGCCTTTTTTGGAAGTGATAGAACTGAGGCGAGGGGGTGTTATATTAGGTGATTTTGTTTAACAGCTTCCCTGTGTGTATTGTAATTTCAGGAATACAAAGAAATCTAAACCTTTTCCTCACCACTTCTCTGACACCCCAAATTCATCATTCACCCATCTATTGCTTTAACAGAGGTACACTGAATGTCTGGTGTGTGTCAGGCATTTTTTAAGAACAAACTTTGGATTATTATTTTCTATCTTCTGATAGCTCTCCTTTTAAAAATAAAAAATACGTTATCTGAAAAGAAGTATTTTAAAATTATTCTCAGTGATTTGTAAAATTCTACTTTGTTTCAATTTATTCAGAATGTTTTTAACTGATAGAAGCAGGCTACATAAATTGTAACTTTAATATTCAGAGTTTAATGTTCTCAGAAGGAAGATGGTTGTGCATATGAAGAAACACACAATAACACTGTTTGTGTCCAAGTCTTCACAAGAAACCTTTCAAAATACCTGACCCGTAATCTAGACTACTTGTCCATAAATTTCTAACATCTTACTCGTAGGTTGAAAAGCAAATGTGTTTCCTTGTCCTTTTGCCAACAGAAAGAAAAGGCGCCAATAATCTCTGGATACTTGCTAACTAGTAAAGTTTGTTTTCTCAATTTTAACAGTGTGTCAGACTGCCAACCAGGATAGAACCACCCAAAAATGACTTGGCATTTTTGACTGTTGATTTATTTTCATTGGTATATTCAGAAGATAATTCTGAATGGCTTGGTTTACCTATCAAAATAGTGTAATGTTTTTCAACATACCACATAATATTCAGACCCTCATCAAAAATAATGTTCCTTCTCACATCTGTGACTACACTAGCTTTCTGGTTGAATTCTTCCAGCCCAGATTTATTCTCCTGCAAAGCACTTTACTCACTATTCTTATCAAAATATGCTCTTCACAGCTTCTAATTCATATCTTTAAATTTTCTAACTCTGTGAACTGTTATATACTATCCTTTCACTTGGGATATCTTTCTTACCTTGGAGTATTGAAGTTTATCTTCAGGGATCAGTTGAAATGTTATTATTCATTCAGTAATTTCATTCATTAAGCTATATGTGTTTATTATACATTTATTATATGCAAGACAGTATTAGAGCCCAGTTGTCTATACTCTCAGCTGCCATGTTTCTTATAATCCAGTGGTGGAGATAGGGTAGTAAGCACACAATTACATTGCAATGTGATGGCTGCCATCTATGTTTGTGGGGATCAGGCGAGGCTTTGTAAGTAACATTTATGCTAAAACTGAAATAGATGAAAGATAGGCAGAAACAGAAGGATAATCCAAACAAAGGGAGAAGTGTGTATGAAAAATCTATAGATGAGAGAGCTAAAAAATACTTAGCAATGGCAAGCTTAGTTGAAGTAAAATTTGAGGCTTGGAAAAAAGTAAGTAAAAACCACATCATGAGGGTACTCCACCTTGAAAAGAAAATGGAGCTCTTGAAATATTTTAAGCAGAAGAGTAGCTTTATCAGATTTGCACTTGAGAACAAGTTTGTCAGCCATAATGAAATCTGATTAAAGGAAACCAAACTTAGATTAGAGAGGCTCTTATAGAACTGCAAATACAAAATGATGCTGGCCTGATCTGGTGAAGTGGCAGGAAGAGAGAATATATTGAGAAGGTTTCATACACTCAATGGAATGCAGGCTTTGATGACGGATTAGATTGAGGGATAGTTTTATGTTGAAATAAGGTTTTAGATTTTGGCATGTTAATTTTCCAGTATTTGTGGGAAAGCCAGAAGCAGAGGTCTAGCACACAGCGGGATATTAGGATCGGACTATCAAAACAGATCTATGAGTGTTAGTTGTGAGTTTATGAGTTAGTGTCATTAGATGGTAATTAAACCATGGGAATGAATGGCATTCACAGAGTCAAATAGTTAGAAGACCCAGAATAAACCCTGAGAAACACAGAACTGTAGTGGCTTGGAAGAGCAGAAGCCCCTGAAATAATGATAAAGAACAACCAAAGGATATGGAAAAGCAGAGGACAGCTGGTCACAGACGCAGCAGGAAAGGATGTGCTTTACAGAAATGAAGGTTCGAGCGTGCAGTGCTCCCAAGCAAGCGAGTCAAATAAGGACTGAGATGTGCCTCTTTACAGGATTCCCATAGGTGCTAGTTTGCCCAGAAAAGTCTGAATTTAGGCTAAAATGGTATGACTCACCCATCTTTCATTCTCAAATGTGTCCCATTTTCAAGAATAAATGATAAACCTATCATTGGTAAGGATAGTTTTGGGATGTTAGGGAGTACAAAAACTAGCAAGCAGTGGGTTAAGAGTGGAGTTGTAGAAATTAAAACAGAAACCCATTTTGTATAGATGGTTCTTTGAATTGGTTATGGCAGAAAGAGAGAGATTAGGTGAGACAAGCATTGAGAAGAGGGACGTTACCCTAAGGATCATGTTTAAATGTTGATGGGAAAAAGAGTACATACAGTTGACCCTTGAATAACACAGGTTTGGCATGTGTCCACTTATATGTGGATTTTCTTCCTTCTCTTCTGCCCCTGAGGCAGCAAGACCAACTCCCTCTCTTCCTCCTCCTCCACAGCCTACTCAATATGGCGATGACAAGGATGTAGACCTTTATGAGGCTCCTCTTCTGTTTAACAAATAGTAAATGTATTTTCACTTTTTTATGATTTTTTAATAATATTTTCCCTAGCTTACCCTATTGTAGGAATACAGTATAAAATTCACAAAACATACAAAATATGTGTTAATTGACTGCCTATGTTATCAATAAGGCTCTGGCTAATGGTAGGTTATTAGTAGTTAAGTTTAAGGAGTCAAAAGTTATACACAAATTTTCAGCTGCAGGAGGGGGTCAGCACCCCACAACGCTCATGTTGCTCAAAATACAACTGTGCAAAGAAAACATAACAATAGAAAGAAGTTTCTCAGAAGACAGGAGAAGGTAGAGTTGGAAACACAAAAGAATAATCATTAGAAAATAAAATGATAGCTTTCGTGTTGCGTTCAAAGAGGAGGAAGAAAGAATACATCACCTAATGCAGGAAATCTGTAGATTTGTTAGGGGTTTCTATGAAGTGACTTAACCTTTCTTGTCAAAGTTAGAAGGTAGGTTATTTGCTTAGACTTCCTTGTTCTGATATACAAATGGCCTTTGTTGAGTTTTGTAAATCAAAGTACAATACTTTAGCTGTTATTATCTGAATTTGGTGAGGATAGAACTGAGGATTAGTTATTTCAGCTTAGTCTTCAGGATCTACAGTCAGTGGTGGAGGTGGGATGGGGCAAAGTTGAATGCGAGTGGGAGCTGGGGGGTGTTCCCTGATTCCAAAGCCTGGTCTCTGACTCCTGAGCAGGGCTGCTGCTATCCTTCCATTTCCACATACATTAAACAACAAACTATTTTTTTCAATTTTCAGCCTGTGTTTTGAAAGTGGTGGGAGGTGGTGGGAGACAACACTTCCATTTGGTGCATTCACTTAAGTGTCTCTCTGATTTCTCCTTTGGGAATTCTTCTACAGTTTATCAAGGAGGGGAACAGGAGCATATTTTCACAGCATTTCTGCCTCCTAGAGAAACCATGCTCATGTTCTTGCAAGTTTGAGCATACTTATGGAGATTCTAATTTAATATGTAAAATTAGGACTGGACAATATAAATTGGATGTTTTGTATTAGGAGTTGAAAGTCTTCTGAATTGAGAGATAAAATGCCTGGACTTGATTTTCAGTTTTGCCACTTACCAGTTGGGTTACCTTTGAAAACTTACATAAACCCATGCCTTTATTTGTTTACCTATAAAATGGGATATTGTATTCTGCTCTGCTGAATGCATGTTGCTTCTATGATAATTAGATCAGGTAATACATGTGAAAGCACATCTAATTAAATTCAAATTATGAAAACAAAGGAGGAATCTGGGATTCCTCTGTGGACCATGAGATCCACATAGGCCCATGAAAGCAGGCTCATTCTGATGTAAAATAGTGGAAACATAGAGCAGAAAACATAAAGAAAAATCTGAAGTCAAGTTTTTCAATCAACTAGAAGTCAAGTTTCAATCAACTAGAATTCAACTAATCAACATTAGTCAACTGATCAAGGGTTTGTGGGGTGTAGTTTTGTAGTTTTGGTTTTGTTTTTGATTTGGTATTTCACTTTTAGGATTTAGACAACCCATACACACACCCACATATTCATTACCAAATTCATAGGCTATATCCTGGAATAATTTTTAGAAGGACAGTCAGCATAATATCTGCATCAATAATATATGAGAATCATAAACAGTGACCCTTAAAGCACATTGAGTTCAATAATTTTCACTATAACCTATCTCCCAAGGCGGGACAAATTTAGAAATTTATAATTAAGTTACAGGTTTTTTTCCCCTCACTAATTCTGAGATGGAACAAATGCAATGCCATTGTTCAAGTAATTCAAGAAATTAAAGTTATACTCTAGGCTATCATTAGACTTTGACTCTTCAAGCTAGTCTACTTAAAGCTTTTCTTGCAAATGATACATTTTTAGCTCTACATTTTGTGATGGTCTCACCCTACCTCCAGTGCTCTTCTTTCTAAAGTGGGTCCATCTGATAGGTGAGCACATTTGCAGTCTTGATTTGCAGAGATGTGTCTGGAAGTACATTCAGTTTGAATCTCTACTTTGGCAATTTAGAAAAGCTGTTGATGTTTTAGCAATGGGAGTACTGTCCAACAATCTGCTCCTTCTCCAATCGTTCCCTGCAAAGACCTATGAGGGTAGCAGCACAGTCCAGGCCAAGTGGAAATCTCCCCAACTAGTGATGGAGTCAAACCTTATAATAATGAGGGACAGTAGTTTTTCTAAGATATTTCATCCAGACATGATTTTCTTCTCTAATGTGGCAACTTCAATGACAGTGAAGCACTCTGAAGATAGACACTGCCAACAGGATGGTCATCCCCCTTGTCCATATGGTCCTGCCTCCTCCTCTCATATGCTCGGGATGGGGAACTTGTTCTATACCCACATTTGGAAGATGACAATTAGTCTAGTTCACTCACGGGTATTCCACTGCCTTTGCCAATAATCAATATAGGAATAGATATGACAAAAATGTTGATCAAGAAGATGAGGAAAACCATTGCTCAAAGTGACCTGAGAAATGTTTTACTGGTTATTACAAAAAAAAAAAAAAAACTGTTGGAAAAGAAGTTTCTATGTTTTTCTACCCCTTGGTGAGGTTGTGTGTTGACAGTTGTCTAAGGGTGTGGTATGTGAAGCTGTGGCTGCCATTTTGTGACCATGAGGAAGCAAGCTGGAGGATGATGGCCAATGGGTACAGAAAACAGAGTGGTAATATGGGAAGAAATTGGGTCTTCTACTGCTGAGCAAACTAAATCTGTAACCACCTGCCTCTGGTTTCACTGATATTTGCAACCAAAAGCACCTTACACTACCCTTAATTAATTTTACAAGAGATGATCCCAACCTTTTGTTCTCATCAAAGACAGCATTTGTTGGAAGGCCTTTGGTTGCCTTCTGCATGGAATTGGTACCCACAGGCCCACTTCACAGATGAAGAGGTAACAAAAATAGGAACAAGTAACAAAATGCCTCTATCCTAGAACCAGAACTTGTTTCACCTTGAGTTAGTCCATTTTGCATTGCTATAAAGGAATACCTGAGACTGGGTAACTTGTAAAGAAAAGAGGTTTATTTGGCTCACAGTTCTGCAGACTGTACAAGCATAGCACCTGTATCTGCTTGACTTCCAGTGAGGATTCAGAAAGCTTTTAGTCATGATGGAAGGTAAAAGGGGAGCAAGCATGTCACACAGTGAGAGAGAGTGAGAAAGAGATGGGGGAGGTTCCTGACTCCTTAATAACTAGATCTCACATAAACTCATTTCTGGAAGGAGGGAAGCCAACCATTCATGAGGGATCCACTCCCGTAACCCAAGCACCTGCCACCAGGCCCCACTACCAGCACAGGGGATCACATTTTAACATGAGATTTGGAGGGGACAAACTTCAAATTATAACAACCCTACTTGCTTCATCAACTCTACTAACTTCCTGACCTCCTGAGTCAGGAGCAAACACTATCTCTTTGCTGCCTCTGCCAACCTCACTGAACGTGACCACTCTGCATTCCCCTAACTTTTCCTGGTTGTTTAAGTTTCTATGTAATCCCAGCTGCTGCTCTGTGCTTTCATTCCATGGCCATCCACACACCAGCATGATATGTCCTCACTTTCGAATGTGATTGATAACTTTGACAGCACTCAGCAGGCGATACCTCTGTGTGTTCAGCTTTCACCCCTAGAATTTCTCACATACCTGGGGATCAGAAAGCCCCCACCACCCAAAACCTGGCTGAATGGAAAGTTTTTCCTCAATTTAGACATTATACTACTGTTAGAGTGTGAATCTTAAGGCACACTTGACCTAGATTCTCAGGTCATTATCCAAATGACTGTCAGTCAACTCCTGATCCTTTTCTTCCACCTTAGTCTCCAGCATGGTCTCTTTATCTACATTAGGGTATCTAAAATCAAATCTTACTCTTGATAGTATCTTAAAATCACAAATTAAATTATTTATTCCTGTTTATGACAACCCAATTTAAAAATTATTTACAAATATTTTCCATACATTTCCATATATTCCTTTTTTGCTTTGTATATGTAAATATAGCTATAGATATTTATATAGACATATAAATAGATAGATAGAAATATCTGCCTATAGACAGTCAGCTCCCCACATCTGCAGGTTTCATATCTGTGGATTCAGCCAACCGCAGATAGAAAATACTTGAGAAAAAAAAAAAAAAACAAAGACAATAAAAAATTGCAATGCAACAATAAAAATAATATGAATAGAAAATAATACAGTATAACAATATTTGCATAATATTTACATTGTATTAGGTATTATAAGTAATCTAGAGATAATTTAAAGTATATGGGAAGATGTGTATAGTTTTTATTCATGTAATGGACCAGAGCATCCATGAATTTTGGTATCCAAAGGAGTTCTGGAATAAAGACTCACTGATACTGAGAAATGACTATATAAATATATGTAAAATATATATAAGAATATAAAGCTAGACATATTTCTATCTATCTATCATACATCTTTCTGTCTAATATATCTATCTATATTTTATTTAAAAGTTTTCCTGAGGCCAAGAATCATGATCATTTATTTTTCTAATGACTTTAACCTACCATCTCTTCTTATTTCTAGTGTAAACTAATTTTTCTATATTTCCAATATACAAAATTGGGTTTTTTTGTTTCGACATTTTTGTGGCCTTTTTTTTCCTTAACCAAGACTTTCCCCTCACCTCCACGGCACCACTGCTCTCCCTAACACTATCAGTATTGATCTTCTTCATGGTTCCTGTTTCACGCAGCATGTACTCACACATACACACATATGCATGAGTTAAGAGAATAATTTTTCAGGAAGAAAATAGCAGAAAAAGTACTGTTACTCTACACTCTTCATATCAACCACCAGTCTCTTTTCTTTGGAAGTCCATACAATCCAGCTGAATCAGTTTTTTAGCTTTTGTGTCCAGGGCTCCATGACACTCCCATACATGCTTCAAGATCTGGCACGAGGCTCATAGTTCACATGCCATATTGAGAACCTGACTTACTTGGGTAGACATGGGAACCATCTATGGGTTTTAAATGTGAGTGCTCCAGTATCACATTTGTCTTTTAATTCAAGTCCAGGGACTGGGTTTAAAATGGATTTGTGGGAGACACACCTGGAGTCCAGAGGCCCTTTGGGACACTGTCAGTAATGTCGAAAATATTTGGTGGGGTTTTAAATTAAGGAAATAGTATAGGCCATCAATGAAAAGAGAAGACAGATATTTTTAAATGCTTAGTAAAATTACTGAGGGTTGGCCATTGGTAGATGTGGAGACTGAGGAAGGCAGAATCAGAAACATTCCCTAAGCTTCTAGTGTGAGTACATGGGTAGGCTAAAATGCTCCAATGAAAAGAGAATGAGAATATTGAAATAGCAATAATAGCTATCTTTAATTTAGCCCCTTTACACTAAGCATTCTTCTACATGATTTTCACTTTTTTAAAACTTTATCCTCACAATAACCCAAGATAGCTAAATTCCATTATTTTCATTTTATAAGAAAAAATTGGGGTATAGGAACGTTGAATGTTTTACATAAGGTCACACAGGCGGGAAATGATGGAACTGAGTTTTATACTCAGGTACTTTAGCTTCAGAACCTGTACTGGGACTTCTAGTAAGCAGGGTTTATGGGGATATGGAAACAGAATGAGTGGTTTGATGATGAGTTTCATTTTATAAATCCTGGGTTTCAGGTGCC
Source organism: Rhinopithecus bieti (assembly GCF_001698545.2). Classification (NCBI taxonomy): domain Eukaryota; kingdom Metazoa; phylum Chordata; class Mammalia; order Primates; family Cercopithecidae; genus Rhinopithecus; species Rhinopithecus bieti. The sequence goes on along the minus strand of NW_016825685.1, from coordinate 645,106 downwards.
TGTTTGAGATCCCAGAGACTTTAATCAAGGCGTTAGGTGTAAGAGTTTAAAACTCTCGATAAACGTACCAGTTTGAGAATTGTTATCTTAATAGGGGAGCAGTTTAAAAAATGTTGGAGTGAATTATGTCTCCAGAGAACAGTGAAGAGTGAGAATATGTGTGGGCTGAGGATAGAACCCAAAGAACACCATTGAAAACATGGCTAGAATAAGAGAGTCTGTGAGTGACAAAGGAGCAACAGTCAGGGATGTAGATGCTGGACCAGGAGAACACAGTGGGAAAGTTCCAGAAGGAGGCTGAGTGCCTGTGTAACTGGTAGGTCTAGTAAGGTAAGCACTAAAAAAAAAACAAAAATGAAAAAAAAAACCTATTCACTTCTCAATGTGAAAATGAAGGATAACGACCTGAAATATGGTGGATGTGAGTGAAGGGGTCAAAACCCAGGTGACAATAGGTTTGGAAATGAATGGGAGGAGGCCATGTGGTTAGGCAAATTTAGATCAATTTTCAAAAAGTTTGGACAAGGAGAGTGGTTAGATAACAGCTAAAAGATGTAGACTCAACAGAGTTTATTTACTTTTATTATTCACCTATGTATTTCTTTAGGATGACAGCAAATCATATAGGCAATTGTGAAATTGTCTTTGTGAAGAGAGACAATAAACTAGAATGGTTATGGAAGGAAAACCCCTCAAGAACAGCAGAGGATCAAGAACCCATGGGGTAAGCTAGACTTCTATGTGGATATTACTCTATGTCCACTCCCATTCTCTGTTCTCTCATTCCAGCAGCATAAAGCATAAAAAATAAATATAAGGGCAATTTATTCTCATCCTTCTAAGATTAGATCCTACCTATCTGACCATGATTCTATCCCTGCCTCAAGAACTTTGATCGTTAATTACCCCTACCATCCTTCATACTTAAAGTTCACCCACTCCATTAACACCTTCCTCCTTGTCTTTAAGAATACCCAAAAGATTCTACTTCCTTTCCTCAATACTACCTCCCCCTCCAATTTCCAACCATTTGGGTTCTATTGTTCACTGCCAAGCCTTTAGGAAGACTGATCTATAGGCAAAGACTACATTTCTTTCTTGTTCACTAATTCTGCAAGTTTTTAGATCCCATTAAACTAGTAAATTATTCTTTCAAAAGTCAATCTTGCTCTTCTTATATCCACATCTGTTGAATTGAGTCCTTTTCTTCTTTTGCAACAATTGACTTCCATTTCTCCCCCTGCTTCTCCCCCTTCCGATTATAAATCTATCACTATTTCTAGCCATAATAACATTAACTGGAACTTCCTGAGTGCTTAAGATGTCCTATAGATTCATCTAAAGACATTACAAATATTAAACACTTGATTTGCTCACTTATATATGAAAGGTACTATTATCAATCCCAGTTTGTAATTGAGGAAACTCAGACTCTGATTGGTTAACTAACTGACTCAAGGTTACATAGCTAGTGAGTGATGTACACAATTTTTTCTGGGGTGGGGGACAGAATCTTACTCTGTTGCCCAGACTTGAGTATAGTGGCATGATCTTGGCCCACTGCAACCTCCAACTCCCAGGTTCAAGCAATTCTCCTGCCTCAGCCTCCTGAGTAGCTGGGACTACAGGCACATTCCACCACTACTGGCTAATTTTTATATTTTTAGTAGAGACAGGGTTTCAGCATGTTGGTCAGACTGGTCTCGAACTCCCGACCTTGTGATCCGCCCAGCTCAACCTCCCAAAGTGATGGGATTACAGGCATGAGTCAGCACATCAGAACAATGTACACAAAATTCGAACCCGACCGTGTAATTCAGATCTTATGCCCCTGATGCCTGATCAGTGACACCTTATCAGTATCATTTATAAGGTGACCATATATAATGGTTACCCAGGATTTTCCAAGTTTAGAGTGTTACTGCAGCATAATTATTAAAACATACCCCTTTATACTGCAAGTTCCAATAACAGTAGTCAACTACATGGTCATGTTAACTTTATAGTCCCCTTTTCCTGTGCTCACCCAAAAGCTACCATTTCCTAGTAACTGTGCAAGGCATGTAACATCCATAATCACTAATTGTTGTAACAACACGTTGAACTTGGTTTCCTTATTTCAAAGGGGAAATGGTGAGGTTCAGGCTGAGGTTAATTGCCTTAATTAAGGCCACACATATACCAAGTGGCTGAAACTGGCAGGATAAAAACATAGATGCCTCTGGCTCTGAAATTCCTTCTCTGGGTCTTTTCTTCCTTTGCATTGTAATCATTTCAGCACCACTCTCTGGGATATCTCCAGATGCTGCCTTGTCTCCTACCTTATGTCCCAGTTGTATAGCTGTCTATCCACCAGTGGGCTCTCCAACAAGATGGTCTGTGCCTCAATCATTTCTGTTTCCCCCAAGGTCCAGAGCATTGTTTACGCCACATAAGACCCTTAGTTTATTTAGTTATTTATTTATATCTAATATTATATTTATTAATATTTAATATTATAGTCTCACTACTGTTTATGTTTAACTCAGGTATTGAATTTAGCTGCCCTGTTTTTCTGGCTTTCCTATGGGGAGGCGTCTCATATATTCATTTCACATATGACTCCATCCTCTGATGTAGTCAGACACAGTCTGCTGAGCACAATTTCCACCCGATGATTAGAAAATGCAGTCCCATCAAAAGCTCATCTGCCCCAACATCCTCTGTTATAATTTGCTAGCACTGGGTGCCACCTCTTGCATTCTGAAAGCACCGACCCTTTCCTACTCTCCAAGCTGCAGAGACACTGATGTTTTCTCCCTCGAAAGAGGAAATGCGTTTCACTTTTTTATAGCCACATGTTGGGAGTGGATTAAAAGCAATATTATTTGATCCTCTGCTCAATGTCTGAGGTTCAGGATTACATGGCTTTAAGTTAATGAGGTGATTCTCAATGCTGGCTGCACAATAAAACATCCGAGGAACTTTTAAAAATACTGAAGCCTGGACTGCACCATGGACAAATTACATCAGAACTTTTGGACATTCATGTTATATTACACTGCCCCTCGGTGATTCGAATGTGCAGCCAGCTTGAGAGATACTAAGCAAAAAGAAACTTTTCTGTTCTCTTTGAGATTTCTGAAAACATTCTAAAAGAATCACCAAATAAGAAAATCTCAAAATAAGATAAAGAAGCTATCGTATTATTTTGGTGCAAATTTGCAGATTTTATTTTTGGTACCTACACAATCTGTGTTTCTACAGAAATGCAGAATCACATCCATCCTTGCTCCACCAGAGGTCCAACGACATACATCTTTACTGTCTTATTTGAAAAAGACTGTTCACCTTTTCTTCATCCCAGACTATCAACCATTGCTAGGCCATATTCGCATTGACTCCCTTTTTTCTGACCTCAGGACTACAGGCCTTGTGCACCTCTGCTATTCCTAGGCAACAAGAGCCTTCCTGCGGTAGGAAACACCTATTCCGCTAAGTTCTGTTTAAACTCAATCTATTTCATGTTTCAACTTCCTCCTGATACAAGCCTGACTCCAAATCCCCCAGTGCAGATGAACTTACACTGAACATTAGAAGCCATCTCCTAAAATTAATTCCCAATGGGTCAGTGACTGATAGCCCGTTAAAGCGTCTGAAGGCAGCTGCAGTCTCCAGCGTTCAATGCCTATCAACCTAAATGAACTGGTGTTTCATGACATTTCAGGCGCTAAAAGAGTGGAATTGAGAAATAAGTCCATTTGTGCAGCGCTTTTAGTAAGACTAAAAGTATTCAGCCCAGCCAGGCGGGCAGGCCAACCTTTTCTTCTAGTTTTATTGCCATCTACTCTTACCTCTCATAGTTTCCTTTATTCTAGTTTCAACAATTAAAAAAAAAAAAAAAAACTCTAAAATGTTATATATGGCAGAAAAATCTGGTTATTTAGATTTTTTGTAATTTAGTTCATTGCAAATTAAAGACTGGCTGTCTACAGTAGACTCTGCAATGCATCTCTGACTTCTGCTTTACCTATGTGTATATTAAAACTAAGCTAAGGGTGAAAGGGACAATCTGAGCAATTAAAAGGCAACCTACATGATTAGAAGGTTCCTTGGGTTTTCCCTAGTAAGATAGACTAGTGGGCCTTATAGGTAGGGGTAAAGCCAGCTTCTTGCTCTGTCCTTTCTATCTGTGTGACTCAGGGCAAGTTTCCCTAACTCTTCTCTCAACCATTTGCTCTTTGACACATTTAGAAATACGAGTATATTTCCTGACAGGTTCTTGTTAAGACTAAAAAACATAACATACAAAAGTGAGTCACATGTAGAAAGTTCTACAGAAGTTGGTTTCCTTCCTTCCTTCTAACTCCAGACCTAAGGATAAGGAATATGCATGGGAAAGAAACAGACATCCTCACTCAAAACCCTAATCAAAATGGAACTGTAAGGTAGCATAACTACTGTTGCTGTACATAGGGTTTGAGTCAGGAATATGCCTCTTCTGCTTTGTTTGGCACATTTTTCTGGCTTATTTGGAGCAGGAGGGTATAAAGGATACTATTGAAAAATTAAGCCTTCAACATAGAATCCTGAAACAGTTACTTGGAAAGGATTGGGAGAAGAGCTGGAGCTGAGTGGAAAAGTGGGCTGAAGCACCCTCTTTGTTATTTGACTTCAGGGCCTCGGCTGGGAGTCCTTGCCTATTACACAGCCTGAACTCAGCAGTCTGCTTTGATTGATGACCCCTCATTTTCTTTTCTACTCCCTCACTCAAGCTCCAGGCCTCCCCCATCAGGTGAAAGTCCACCTACATTGATGACCTTTACTGTATTGTCTCCAAATGACTTAAGTGCTATTGGCAAGAGAACCTGGGCTGTCATGACCTAGTAATCCCATTCATGCCATGCAATGCTAAGCTCACAGGCTCCATGAAGAGAGACTCACATTTGGGCAGAATTATAAAAATCATCATCACGTTTCTCAGAGGGCCTCATTCCAATTATGCATGCCTTCTAGGGCCATCATTTAGTTCACCTTCTAGAGCACGCTCAGCTAGGCATGATAATTACATCTGTGTTCTAGAAACGGAATAGGAGGGAGTCTTAAAGACCCATATTTCATATTAATACCCAGTTACATCTGGGATGTGTTTTCTTAGTTTAAAAGAACTGGTGAGGAAGGTTAATGATTTAATTAAGTCCACTGCCCACCCCCACAGCAGCCCCACTCTTACCACGGAGAACATGAAGGTGGCTAGCAGCAGACACTGGAAGGAAGGCAGACACAGAACAGCAGCTTGCATTCGTCTGCTGATGACAGCTTTATTATTACATTTTGAATTAAAGCCATTGGCTCAGTAAGTCGCAGGGGAAAAGTTCCGATTGATCAGACTCAAGGACACCTATGTTAATAAAGAACACGACTACAAGTGGACCATAAGGAAATCAAAACTCTCCTTTTTGACAGGAACAAAGGTCTCAGTCTGTGCATTACTGCACTTTTAATCTAACCCCAGAGGTTTCAAGGTCATTTTGTAGCCAATCCTGTATTCATAGACAGTAAAAGTGGCTTGGACGTTGGCTCTTTTTTCTACTCAATGCCCAGTAGCATACTTAGTCTACATCTACTGAGAGAATAGTAGAAAGCAACTTTAATTCAAATCCTAGCTCACCTGCGGTGTAATCATCAGTCAGTTTCTGCATTCGTTTATTTTATTCATTCTTACAACTTTTGCTTATGTTCTTTTCATTATTAAGCATAGGCATTTGGGATACATTAGAGAAAACAGGCATGGATTTCTATCTTCACTGAGCTTACATTCTAGGCAAGGGGAGAATAATAAGGAACATAATATGTAAATTACATACTTTGTAAGAAGATGGTAGAAGCTGGAAATAAAAGAAAAACAAAAGTAGGTGAGAGGATTGGGAATGGCAGCAGAGGAAAGAGTATGTAGGTTGCAATTTCAAAACACCAGGGTAGGTTCAATATTATTTAAGAAGTGCCCTTTGAGCAGAGACACAGGAGGTGGCATATTAACTAGCAAACATCTTGGGGAGGAGCAATCTAGGCAAGGGGAAAAGATCTGGCAAAGGTTCCTAAGCCACAACCTAAGAAACAGAAGAGTGGACATATGGCGGGACCTAGGCAAGAGGACATAAAGCCTGAGAAGGGAAAACAGCTAGATCATGTAAGACCTGAGAGTCACTGTAAGGATGCTGATGTATACTTTGAGTGAAAGGAGATTCGGGACAGGTTTTGAGCAGAGGAGTGACTTGGGTTTTGAAAGACTCTCTCTGGTTGTCTCGAATAGACCAGAGGTGCTGTGGCCAATAATGGAAGCCAACTGGGTATTTAAAGTCTTCAGGACTCAGGTTTCTTATTTAGTCTAGTTTGTAGCAGGTTGTTATTGAGTACCTTTCCATTTCTCCACTAATGTGGTGATCCTTTGGCATCTATCAACATCCGTTGCAATTATCACTTTTTTGGGGCAGCAGTGTGAGTTAATGTTATCCTCAGGCTCTCTTTTCCAGAATGCCCTAAAATCTGTTTGGTCTGGTTAACAACACCTACCTACAACTGCATGCCACAAATTTCATACTCTGAGATTCTTTGTGGTGTCCCATAACACTCTAGATCCAACTTTTAAACTGATACTCAAGGTGATAGATGAGCTTTGCCCCTTGTAGTCTCCCACCCTTCTGCCATCATATCAGACCACACTGGTAAGACAAGATGAGGTTTTTCTCTCCCAAGCAACCTAGTTTTGTGATTCCTTCATCCAGGTAACCTCATTCAGTTTCCTTTATTATGTCCATGGTTGCAATCTTTCCCATCTATTAATATGTTATTAGCTAGTAATGATACATTTTTCTTTTCTCAATTCAGTCCTTAATCCCAGAGTGGGTAAATGTTAATTTGAGAGCTTGTTAGACTGTGTGACTATGTAGAATAAAACCATAGTGTTCACTGTTAATTGTGAATTGTATTTGTATTATAAAATGACCCTTCAAGCATTAAACATGATCTATATCCTTTTCTCTATAAATGGGGTGAAAGAGTCCAAATGATCATGATTATAATAGAAAACTTATTCATCTTTGATCTCATACAATTCTCAAGGTTTGCTTTGTTTAGCATTGGTTCAGTGAAGTGTTAATATCTAGAAATTTAGAAACTAAGGTATTATTTAGGAATTCTGGGAGGTTGTCATACAACGACCTTTACAACTTTTAGGTAACTCTTAAGAAATCAAATTCAGAGGCACGATTTACAGCTCCAGAAGATATCCCAGAAGAGAGAAACTCATAGATCCCTTAATAATAACAGCATACAAAGTCTGGGGTAAAATTTTTGTAAAGAATGTGCTTCGTCATATCTTTCCTGAGTAACACTGACTCTGGTTTCTGAGTTATATACAACATACATGAGTAAAATTTCGTAACTATACATCAGCATTTTGTCCCACCCAGACTTAAACTGTTGTTTATATACTTCGAAGATCAGATTTCTTCTAGTGAAACAGTATGGGCTATGAGTTGCCTTGAGAATTATGAACATTCATCCAATAATAAGAATTCAGTAATTATGACACAGGTTACCAAAATTTTAAGAACTGGTTTATGATCAATGGGCTATAATTTAAAACAAGCTTCTCGAATCTCATATTAGCATCACTAGTGGTCAAAATCAGTGTTTGTTGATACAGAGCTTTAAAAGTTGTATGTATCTGATTCATGTGATTAGATGTCAACATTCCTATCAGATGATAAAATCCATAAAGACTGAAATCGTGCCTTTAATTGTTTTGTTTTGTTTTGTTTTGTTTCGTTTTTCGTTTCGTTTCGTTTCGCTTCGCTTCGTTTCTTTTCGTTTCGTTTCGCTTCGCTTCGCTTTGCTTTGCTTTGCTTTCCATAGCAGAAATCAGTTACAAGGGGGAGATATGGTAAGGACTTTATCCTCTCTTATTTTCCACCTCAACTCGTGATGGGGCTGAGAGAAGAGCAATGGGCGTTCTTAGCATCTGTATGTGAACAGTTTACCTTCCCAAAGCTGTGCTCTCCAGACCGCTGCCATTTGGCAAACCAAAAAGCATGATTCAAGCTTCACCCTTACCTGTTACATTAATCTGCTTTTCCTTTGAGCCTCTTTTTTCCCCATCTATGTGAATTCCAGGGGACAAGTTCATTCAAGTTCATGTGAATGTTATCAGTAAACATTAAAAAATCAATAATATGCGTTATTATTTATAATAAGCTACTAATACAACTATATTCCATCCAAAATATTTCCTTATGCCATCAAATAAATCCATATGGTAATTTATGTCAGTGTTAATCTTCAGTCCACTTGTCTTGTCATTTGATTAATGTTCCTTCAGCACAGCCCAAGAGTAGAGGAAAAAAAATGTAATCCGTCCCCAACCTAGGAATTCAGGCAGGTAAAATCTATTTCCCAGGTCAGATTTCAGACACCATTTCCACATGAACAATAACATTAAAAAAGAAAAAAATAAAAAGCTGTGGTCTTCTGGCTCACAGGAATATTTGGGGGAAAAGCATGGATATTGGATTAATGTAAGAAAAATTTTAGGTGGAGTTTGCATAATTGTTAAAACAGAGCTGTATAAGATTCTGACTTATTAAATAGAAATATATATTTTGGCCCATCTAGGAGAAACGCTTCCAAAATGAAATTCTTGATATAATAAAAGAAGAGCAATGCTATCCATTTGACTATGATGTGACCTTAATCGAGAGGATAAAAGGCTCCAAATTGTAATTACAGATGAATTACTCCGCAGCTTGTGATTCTCAAGGAGTCTTGTTGCTAAATCTTGACACAGTGGGACCAAAGAAACCTATCTGTTTCTATTACTGGGTAAAAAGTGAATCTCAAAATGAAAAACAATCTGTGGCTTCAAAGAGAGAGCTGACAGCAAAATATTTGAATTAATTAAAGAATTACAGGTTGTTCATTGACGGGTTCTTTCTGCAGGCATATTCTGAAACATCTGTGCTTGTTTCCACGGAGATGTGGTTGGTTTATTTTGTTGTTAATATGCCATATGAGCATGAAGGAAATTAAAGGAAGCTACCTGATGGAAAACTAAATTTAGACATTTCCAGACAGTCTGAGAGAAGTTACAACCTCCTGGGCCAGGCAGAGGATAGTTCAATTTCTTGATGAACTATGCCAAGTTAAATGAACATCAGCTATTTTTAGAACACTGACAGCCTTCTTAGACATGACACCAAAGAATATTAGTTTTGATGTCCACTGGATGGGGTGCTCAGGTCTGAAGAGTTCCAAAAAATAAAAATAAGTCTACTCATTTCTAAATTTTAAAAAATAATAATGATTTTCCTAACAGTGCCAGCTCTGACTCTAAACACCTTTTTTGAAAGGCTCAAATGTCCAAGGGTTGGTTTTCTTGCATAGGATTTCTACTGTTTCTCTCAAGGCCATGTTCTCTGTTACTGTTCTTGTATTTCCCCCCAAAACAGAGTGGTCCTTATGTACCATGGGTTAAGATTTTTTTCATAAATTTACATTAGGGTGGAAAAGATAAACAAGGAACCCTGAACCGCTTTTAATTTGCTTTTGTTTCATCTTCTCTCTTCCTGTTGCAGTCTCTCTTTTCACTAACTATACCTCATTAAACTTCGTCCATTTGGTAGTTCCATTTTTAATTCTCCAAGAATCCTCCATGCTGTTTTCTGAAAGTTCTGTACCAATTTATATTTCCACCAACAGAGTATGAGGTTTCCCTTTTCTCCACATCCTTGCCAACACTTACCTTTTGGCTTTTTGCTAATAGCCATTCCAACAGGTATGAGGTGATACCTCATTGTGATTTTGATTTACATTTCCCTAATGATTCATAATATTGATCATCTTTTCATGTATCTGTTGGCTATTTTTGGTCTTCTTTGTGAAAATGTCTATTCAGGTCCTTTGCCCATTTTTAACTTGAGTTATTTGGGGTGTTTTTTGTTTATTTTGTGACTTGTTTTGCAATTAAGTTATATGAGTTGTTTATGTATTTTGGATATTAACACCTTACTGGATATATGGTTTACAAATATTTTCTTTTTTCTGTAGGTTGCCTTTTTGTCTCTTCATTGTTTCATTTGCTGTACGGAAGTTTTTAGTTTGATGTAGTCCTAATTGTTTATTTTTGCTTTTATTTTTTGTACTTTTGAGATCAAATCTAAAAAATCATTGCCAAGACCAAAGTCAGAGAGCTTTTCCTTCATGTTTTCTTCTGTGAGTGCCATGATTTCAGATCCAGTCTTTAAACCATTTTGAATTCATTTCTGTGTATGATATAAGAGAAAGTTCTGATTTTAAGGTTTGCATGTCAATATCAAGTTTTTCCAACACCATTTATTAAAGAGTCTATACTTTCCCCCATTGTATATTAATGGAACCTTTGTCAAAAATTAGTTGAGCGTATATGGATGGGTTTGTTCTGGACTATTAGGTTCCACTGGTCTATGTCAAGGCAACGAAGATCTTTTTCCTTCAGAGCATTCAGAGTTGAACGGAATGAAGCATTAAGTCCTGACATTGGGCGTGTTCTTTTAAATTTCAGTGTATTTCAGAATTTCATAGTCTCATCATTGGGCAATCAAGCCTACATCCCCATAACATCATTTATTTATATCATTAGCCCATATAAATCTGCTGTTCCAAGCAGAACACATTGTTAGTTCTAGAATTTTCCATGAGATGGGCAGGTACCTACAGATGCTAGACACTTTGGGGTTGCTTTATATCTAATTAACAACAGAATTATGACACCAAATTAATTTCAGGAACTGTCCTTGAAATGCCAGTATACATAAGGTTTTAAGAATTTGATATTGTGCAAGTTAGAGAAACAGATGGAACTTTCTGAACAATAGAATTCATCTGCAAGTGACATTTAATACAAAGCAATACCTGAACTATAAATGGCTTTAAAGTTATTATCTTTGAATTGTTTTAACACCTACGCATGCAGGTAAAAGAAAAAAAAAGTGTGTGTGTGTATGTTAGTCTATCATATATATATAGTATATATATATAGGAGAGAAAGAGAGAGAGAGAGAGAGGGAGAGAGTATATATGTGTATGTGTGTATATATGTGTGTGTGTATATATATATATATAGATATGAGAGAGAGAGAGAGAGAGAGATTAGATTCTGAACTGCTATGTAGTAATAAAAATTTGGAGAAGATTTTCTTGAAGGGTCATAATGGCATAATTCCATAAATAGAGCAGAAGAATGAGTATACAGGAAGGAAATTTAGTTGTGTCCTAGTTTGTCCTCTCACTGGATTTAAAATATTTATTTTTAATGAATAATGATGTTATTTTCCAAATACATATTAGCTAAACCAAAAAATAAAACAACACAGAAAAGTGACATATTTAGTACTTACAATAAACTTAGGGACAATGATAACACTTTACAGTAATGGACATGTTCGTTTTTTGAATAATTCTGTGAGATATATATTATCTTTATTCTCACTTTTCTAATGAGGAAACTGAAACAGCTAGGTGTAAGCTACAAATGGTAGGTAGTGTGTTCATTATTTTAAACTCATCTCAAGAGTCTACACCATCAACCACAAAATTCCACAGCCTCATGTGTAAAGGAAGAAAGGCTAGTCAGAAATTTAAATCAAGCCATCTTTGTTATTTTTACTTTAAAGAGCATATATTTAATTGTGTTTAACAGAAGAATAATGAATTGCAGTAAAAGCGAAGGAATTATTAAAATTAAGTTACCTCTTTCTTCAACAAAGAGATAGTAATTGTTCCTGAAATTGTTCCCAAAATTAAAGTAGTGGGAGTTCGTAACAGCATTAAGAGGCTGGACATGTGTTTATTATTTTAGTATATATCAATTGGCTTCTTGTTTTGAAGGAAGAGGAAATAAACAAGCTTTACTACTCCTGTTATTTATCTTGATTATTATTATTATTATTGGGCTTTACAACATGCAAATTCTGTTCTGTAATCATAATTTCCAAAGTGATTTAATCATAATGTTATATTTTAAAGTGATGAATGCTCATTCCCACTTTGTTTACTTCATCTTTTCTGTTCTTAATTGCTTACTTGGATGCAAGTCTTTTGACTGCAATGTGACAAACAGCAGGGATTTTTTTGTGTGTTTCGTTATTTGAGGGGGTGATCGTTTCTCAAGAGCTCTCTGGTGTTTATTTCTTGAATTCTTGCATGCTTGAGAATCTGTTCTTTGTGTTTATACTCGAATAAAACCTTGGCTAGGTATAAAGTTCTTAGTTGTAAAATCAGCCCTCCATATCTGCAGCTTCCACATATGCAGACCTACCCGTGGATCAAAAATATTCAAAATAACAATACAACAATAAAACACAAAAATACCATATAACAACTATTCACACAGCATTTACATTGTATTAGGTATTATAAGTAATCTAGATGACTTAAAATATATGGGAGGATGTGTATACACTTCATGCAAATACTGTGACATTTTATATGAGACTTGAGTATCCTCGTATTTTGGTGTCCACGGAGGTTCTGGAACCAATCCACTGTGGATACCAAGGAATGACTATTCTTTCCTCTTAGCCTTTGATCACAACACTGTCAAATTTTGTTTTTTAAACATTAACTCATGTTCTTCCAGCACTGAGTGTGGAGAGTGCTGAAATCAATATTTCCCTTTTATTTTTTTATAGGTGACTTACTTTTCAGGCCACATGCTTATATAATTTTTTTCTTTATTCTTGAATTTCAGAATATGTTTCATTTTTGACCATTCTGTTTCAACACTGTTTATCCCAGACATTGTACATTTTCAATCTGCATGTTAACAAATTTATTTTAAGAAAGTTTTCTCCCATTATATCTTTTATCTTATTTTTTCGGTTCTATTGTTCTGTCTGTATGTTGGATCACTGTGTCATATATTCATATATTCTCCAAAATAATTTCAATGTGTTTGTTCTTTATTCACTTTGTGTTTGCATTGAGAGGCCAAGAGGAAACATTTTAGTTACACTTATTCTATTTTTTGTTGCTTCTAGTGTGCAGCGTGCTTTTTTCATCTCTGTAATATTTTCTGCTTTATTATTCCCTGGCTTTTCTGTGCACCATTAGTTTGCTTTCTGTTTCCCGGTGTTGTGATATAATCTCTTTTCTGAATCCTTGAGGCTCTTCTTTGAGCTTTCCTTAAAAAGAAAAAAGAAAAAAAAGGAACAACAACAATAAATCATATCACCTGTAGTTAACTTTGAAACTATGCACTATCATTTTTTGCAGTTTTTCTTGTTTTTTAGAAATGAGTATGCCCTCTCTTATGCATATTGCATCTTTCATCTGACTTTTGCTTATGTTTCTTTTCTTTGAATTTTTTCCCCAGTATCTATGCACAGGTCCTATGCTAATTACTTCTAAGTTATGAACAGGAGAATTAAGCTGAAAGAGCCTGCAGCTTTTACTGGGCTTGCTTGTCCCAAACATGTCATCCAATCAGGCATTGTTAGCACATCTTCCTCCACTTTCCTTCTTAGCTTTATGAGTACATGCTCAGCAAATTTTGAGCATTCAAAGCCAGCAAGTGACAGGCTCTATGTGTTCCTGCTCTTCGCAGCCTCACCTTTGACATTAGTGATGTGCTCAGTGTTTGGGTCATAGTCAAGGAGAAATGGCATTATTTATGTGGAATCTCCTTTAGTTCTACCTCTCCAGCAATTTAGCACTTTCTAAAAGGACACTCTTCCCAGCCTCACCTTTGACATTATTGATGTGCTCAGTGTTTGGGTCATAGTCAAGTAGAAATGGCATTATTTATGTGGAATCTCCTTTAGTTCTACCTCTCCAGCAATTTAGCACTTTCTAAAAGGACACTCCAAATTCTATCAAAGGGTTCTAGATCTCCAAGATCTAATCAAAGTATCTGTAGATAGGGCAAGCATGACTAGAAATCTTAATTCTGTTTCCTGCTCAAGGGCTGAGGATGAGTGCATAGCTTTGAGTTTCTTTACCTATTTCAGTGTACATTTCACATTATTTGGGAGATAGACTTCAAAAAGGATATGATTTTAGGCTATCAACATTCCCTTATATCACTGAGGATGGTATTTATTTTTTATAATTTTCCATCATGTGTTATTTGGGGTAGATTTTAAGGAGGAGTGAATAAACCTATATTTATTCCACTATGTTTATTACAAGTTGCTTTGTTTGATTACTAGGTCCAAGTAAATGTGTGCAGAAGCCCAACTTCATCCTTTTTGATCAACTGCCAATTTTCCTTTATGTTTCTCCTAAATATGTTTTTCTCACTATCTTTCCTAATCATCAACTTCAGGAGTGACTCCCCCAGACACATTCCTAATCCAAATAAACCAAGAAGCCAACAAGCAAATCTTATTTTCGGAAAATCCTCCATCAGTAATTTCCACATTAGCATGATGAAATCAATGTGATCTCATCCTGAGATATTTATATTTGGAATCATGGTTCTAGTTCTAGATCAATGGCAAATCTAGATTTAGTTCTAGATCAATGGAAAAGGAATTTCAGGCAACAAGCAGAAGTGGAAGATAATGCTGGAGACCAGGGAATTTTCTGGAAACCTAAAAGTCACCTCCTAGTCTATAATCAGTGTACTCTGGCCCCCTGTTCTTCAGTTACCACACATACAAAATTAGCAAATACTCTCTGTCACACTTTCTTAGTCATAAGCACTTTATGAGAAAGAATGAGATAGTGCTTTGGCATACTTTTTAGTATACGAAACAAATGCATGTAAAATAGTCATATGTAAATGAGGATTATTAAGGGTTTCAATAAGCCAAATATTTTCTTGAATATATTAACATCCTCCGATAAGCTTGGGAACACTGTCGGATTGCTTAAAAAAATCCTTCTTTTATTACAAACAAAACCAAGATTATCTTTCTGCTAAAGTACAATTTACCAGATTGATAATTAATAAGTTTGTACTATATTGTGGTAGCAATTATTGTTACATTAGTAATGAAACTTACTTTATTGTGATCAAGCTAACAATTTCACAGTAACTTCACTGTAAATATATTGAATAGTAAATGTTTAACAGAACAAGTGTTAGTTGTGATATACTTCATGATTTAAAGTACCAGCATTGTTTTTCAAATAAAAGTAACATACATTCAGAGTGAAAACATTAAAACAATACATAGAAAAACAGAAAATAAGATTATAATAATCCTTAACCATATATAATTACCATTAAAATATTTAGGTAGAACTTTTGGGAATTTTCTCCGTGTTTATGCTTTAATGTTATCAAGTACATAAAAAAATGGAACAAGTAAAGTGGGTTTTCTAATAGTTAAATTATCATCACAACATACATTTTTGCTTCTATTAATAACCCGATTCAGGTTTTTAGAATGTGTCTTCCTTTAGCCACAATAAATATAGTAAAGAACAATTACCAGTAATTTGGAATGAAATCTAGCCATGGCAATATGAAAGATGTCACTGACAAATTCTTTATATGTATATATGTGTGTGTGTGTGTGTGTGTGTGTATAATATTTGTGGGAACATAGTAGTTATACATACTTATGGGGTAGATGAGATATTTTGATACAGGCATGTAATGTGTAATGATCACATCGTTGACAACGTGGTATCCATCCTCTCAAGCATTTACTTTTTATATTACAATCTAATTGTACTCTTCTAGTTAATTTTATTTTATTTTACTTTAAGTTCTGGGATACATGTGCAGAATGTGCAGGTTTGTTACATAGGTATACATGAGCCATGGTGGTTTGCTGCACCTATCAACTCATCATCTAGGTTTTATGTTCTGCATACATTAGGCATTTGTCCTAATGCTCTCCCTGCCCTTGCCTCCCAGCTCCTGAAAGGTCCCAGTGTGTGTCCATGTGTTCTCATTGTTCAACTCCCACTTATGAGTGATAACATATGGTGTTTGGTTTTCGGTTACTGTGTTAGTTTGCTGAGGATGGTGGCTTCCAGTTTCATCCATATCCCTACAAAGGACATGATTTCATTCTTTGGTTCTAGATCCTTGAGGAATTGCCACACTGTCTTCCACAATGGTTGAACTAATTTATATTCCTACCAACAGTGTAAAAGCTAAATAAAATCCTATTTATCCACAGCCTCACCAGCATCTGTTGTTTCTTGACTTTTTAATAATCACTATTCTGACTGGCATGAGATCATATCTCGTGGTTTTGAGTCACATTTCTCTAATGATCAGTGATGAGCTCTTTTTGAATACGTTTGTTGGCCACATAAATGTCTTTTTTCGGAGGTTCCTGTTCATATCCTTTGCCCACTTTTGGTTGGGGTTGTTTTTTCTTGTAAATTTGTTTAAGTTCCTTGTAGATTCTGGATATTAGACCTTTGACAGATGGGTAGATTGCAAAAATTTTTTCCCATTCTGTAGGTTGCCTGTTCACTCTGGTGCTAGTTTCTTTTGCTGTGCAGAAACTCTTTAGTTTAAGTAGATCCCATTTGTCAATTTTGGATTTTGTTGCCATTGCTTTTGGTGTTTTCACCATTAAGTTTTTGTGCATGCCTCTGTCATGAATGGTATTGCCTATGTTCTCTTGTAGGGTTTTTATGGTTTTGGATTTTACATTTAATTTTTTCATCCATCTTGAGTTAATTTTTGTATAAGATGTAAGGAAGGGGTTCAGTTTCAGTTTTCTGCATATGGCTAGCCAGTTTTCCCAGCATTATTTATTAAATAGGGAATCCTTTCCCCATCACTTGTGTTTGAAAGATTTGTCAAAGATCAGATGGTTGTAGATGGGTGGTGTTATTTCTGAGGTCTCTGTTCTGTTCCATTGGTCTATATGTCTGTTTTGGTGTCTCTACCATGCTGTTTTGGTTACTGTAGCCTTGCAGTATAGTTTGAAGACAGGTAGCATGATGCCTCCAGCTTTGTTTTTTGTTGTTGTTGCTGTTACTTAGGATTGTCTTGGCTATACGGGCTCTTTATTGGTTCCATATGAAATTTAAAGTAGTGTTTTCTAATTCTTTGAAGAAAATCAATGTTAGTTTGATGGGAATAGCATTGAATCTATAAATTACTTTGGGCAGTATGGCTGTTTTCACAATATTGATTCTTCCTATCAATGAGCATGGAATGTCCTTCCATTTGTGTGTGTCCTTTCTTATTTTCGTGAGCAGTGGTTTGTAGTTCTCCTTGAACAGGTCTTTCACCTCCTTTGTTAGCTGTATTTCAACTTATTTTATTCCCTTTGTGGCAATTATAAATAGGAGTTCATTCATAGTTTGGCTCTCAGCTTGTCTGTTGTTGGTGTATAGGAATGCTTGTGACTTATGCTCACTGATTTTTGTATCCTGAGACTTTCCTGAAGTTGCTTATCAGCTTAAGAAATTTTAGGCTGAGATGATGGGATTTTCTAAATATAGAATCCTATCATCTGCAAACAGAGACAATTTGACTTCCTATTTGAATGCCCTTTATTTCTCTCTCTTTCCTGATTGCTCTGGCCAGAGCTTCCAGTACTTTGTTGAACAGGAGTGGTGAGAGAGGGCATCCTTGTCTTGTGCCGGTTTTCAAAGGGAATGCTTCCAGCTTTTGCCCATTCGTTATGGTGATATTGGCTAAGGGTATGTCATAAATAGCTCTTATTATTTTGAGATATGTCCCATCATTACCTAGTTTATTGAGAGTTTTTAGCATGAAGGGATGTTGGATTTTATTGAAGGCATTTTTCTGCATCTACTGAGAAAATCATGTGGTTTTTGCATTGGCTCTGTTTATGTGATGGAATGCATTTATTGATTTGCATATGTTGAACAAGCCTTGCATTCCTGGGATGAAGCCAACTTGAACATGGTAGATAAGCTTTTTGATGTGCCGCTGGATTCAGTTAGCCAGTATTTTATTGAGGATTTTTGCATCGATGTTCATCAGGGATATTGGCCTGAAGTTTTCTTTTTTTGTTATTGTGTCTCTGCCTGGTTTTGGTATCAGGCTAATGCTGGCCTCATAAAATGAATTAGGGAGGAGTCCCTCCTTTTCAATTGTTTGGAATAGTTTCATAAAGAATGGTACCAGCTCCTCTTTGTACCTCCAGTAGAATACGGCCGTGAATCCATTTGGTTCTGGTCTTTTTTTGGTTTGTAGCTCAATTTAAGTGCTTTTAATTGGCCTATTCAGGATTTGACTTCTTCCTGGTTTCGTCTTGGGAGAATGTATGTTTCCAGGAACTTATCCATTTCTTCTAGATTTTCTATTTTATTTGCATAGAAGTGTTTATAGTATTCTCCGATGGTAGTTTGTATTTCTGTGGGATCAGTGGTGATATCCCCTTTGTCATTTTTTATAGTGTCTATTTCATTCTTTTCTCATTTCTTATTGGTCTTGCTAGCAGTCGACCTATTTGTTAATTTTTTCAAAAAACCAGCTTCTGGATTCATTGATTTTTTAATGATTTTTCATGTCTCTATCTCCTTCAGTTCTGCTCTGATCTTAGTTATTTCTTCTCTTCTGTTAGCTTTTGAATGCATTTGCTCTCGCTGCTCTATTTCTTTTAATTGTGATGTTAGGGAGTCAATTTGAGATCTTTCCAGCTTTCTGATGTGGGCATTTAGTGCTATAAATTTCCCTCTTAACACTGCTTTAGCTATGTTCCAGAGATTCTGGTATGTTGTCTCCTTGTTCTCACTGGTTTCAAAGAACTTCTCAATTTCTGCCTTAATCTCGTTACTAACCCAGGAGTCATTCAGGAGCAGGTTGTTCAATTTCCATGTAGTTATGTGGTTTTGAGTGAGTTTCTTTATCAAGTTTTAATTTGATTGCACTGTGGTCTGAGAGATTGTTATGATGTCAGTTCTTTTGCATTTGCTGAGGAGTGTTTTACTTCGAATTATGTGGTCGATTTAAAAATAAGTGCCATATGGCACTGAGAAGAATGTATATTCTATTGATTTGAGGTGGAGAGTTCTGTAGATGTCTATTAGGTCCACTTGATCCAGAGCTGAGTTCAAGTCCTGAATATCCTTGTTAATTTTCTGACTCATTGATCTGTCTAATATTGACAGTGGAGTGTTAAAGTCTCCCACTATTATTGTGTGGGAGTCTAAGTCTCTTTGTATGTCTCTAAGAACTTGCTTTATGAATCTCGGTGCTCCTGCATTGAGTGCATATATATTTAGGATAGTAAACTCTTCTTGTTGCGTTGATCCCTGTACCATTATGTAATGCCCTTCTTCATCTTTTTTGATCTTTGTTGTTTTAAAGTCTGTTTTGTCAGAGACTAGAAGTGCAACCCCAGCTT
>NW_016825685.1:619815-625415 GCF_001698545.2 Rhinopithecus bieti | reverse complement strand
TTTTTTTTTTTTTTCTTTTCATTTGCTTGGTAAATTTTCCTCCATCCCTTTATTTTGAACCTATGTGTGTCTTTGCACGTGAGATGGGTCTTCTAAATAGAGCATACTGATGGGTCTTGACTCTTTATCCAATTTGCCAGTCTGTGTTTTTTGGGGGCATGTAGCCCATTTACATTTAAAGTTAGTATTGTTACATGTGAATTTGATCCTGTCATCGTGATGCTAGATGGCTATTTTGCATACTAGTTGATAACAGTTTCTTCATGGTGTCATCAGTCTTTATATTTTTGTGTACTTTTGCAGTGCCTGGTACCAGTTTTTCCTTTCCATATTTAGTGCTTCCTTCAGGAGCTCTTGCAAGGCAGGCCTGGTGGTGATGAAATCTCTTAGCATTTGCTTGTCTGGAAAGGATTTTATCTTTCCTTCACTTACGAAGCTTAGTTTGGTTGGATTGAAATTCTGGGTTGAAAAATCTTTTCATTAAGAATGTTGAATTTTGGCCCCCACTCTCTTCTGGCTTGTAGGGTTTCTGCTGAGGGATTAGATGTTGGTCTGATGGGCTTCCCTTTGTAGATGGCCTGACCTTTCTCTCTGGCTGCCCTTAGCACTTTTTCCTTCATTTCGACCTTGAAGAATCTGATGATTATGTGTCTTCAGGTTGATATTCTCATGGACTATCTTACTGGTGTTCTCTGTATTTCCTGAATTTGAATGTTGATCTGTCTTGCTAGGTTGGGGAAGTTCTGCTGGATAATATCCTGAAGTGTGTTTTTCATCTTGGTTCCATTCTTCCCATCACTTAACCAATCGTGGGTTTGGTCTTCTCACATAGCCCCATATTTCTTTGAGACTTTGTTCACTCCTTATCATTCTTTTTTTTTTCTCTAATCTTGTCTGCATGCTTTATTTCAGCAAGGTGGTCTTCAATCTCTGATATCTTTTCCTCTGTTTGTTTGATTGATTTGGCTATTCACGGAGTTCTTGTGCTCTGTTTTTCAGATCCATCAGTTCATTTACATTCCTCTCTAAACTGATTTTTCTAGTTATCAGTTTCTGTAACCTTTTATCAAGGTTCTTAGCTTCCTTGCATTGGGTTAGAACATGCTCCCTTAGCTCAGAGGAGTTTTTTATTACCTACCTTCTGAAGCCTACTTCTGTCAATTCTTCAGTCTCATTCTCTGTCCAATTTTGTACCCTTGCTGGAGAGGTGTTGCAATCGTTTGAAGGAGGAGAGGCATACTGGCTTTTGGAATGTTCGGTGTTTTGCACTGGTTTTCCTCATCTTCGTGGATTTGTCTATCTTTGACCTTTGAGGGTGGTGACCTTTGGATGGGGATTTGTGGTGGGGGTGTGGGGGATGTTGATGTTTTCTTGTGGCTGCTTTCTGTTTGTTAGTTTGTCTTCTAACAGTCAAGCCCCCTCTTCTGCAGGTCTGCTTCAGTTTGCTGGAGGTTCACTCCAGACCTTGTTTGCCTGGGTATCACCACTGGAGGCTACAGTACAGCAAAGATTGCTGCCTGCTTCTTCCTCTGAAAGTTTCATTCCAGAGGGGGACTGGCCTGATGCTATCTGGAGCACTCCTGTATGAGATGTCTGTTGAACCCTGTTGGGAGGTCTCTACCAGTCAGGAGGCATGGGGGTCAGGGACTCACTTGAGGAGGGAGTCTGTCCCTTATTAGAGCTGGTGCATTGTGCTGGGAGAATCCCTTGTCAGGATCAGTCCCTGTCTTCAGAGCCAGCAGGCAGGAAAAATTAAGTCTGCCGAAGCTGTGCCCACAGCTGTCCCACCCCCCAGGCTCTCTGTCCTAGGGAGATGAGAGTTTTATCTGTAAGCCCCTAACTAAAGCTGCTGCATTTTCTGCAGAGATTCTCTGGCCAGTGAGGAGAAATCTAAAGAAGCAATCTGTCCACAGATGCTTTGCCACACTGTGGTCAGCTTCACCCAGTCCAAACTTCCCAGTTTCCTTAGCACTGTCAGGGGGAAGTCGCCTACGAAAGCCACAGTAATGGCGATTGCCCCTCCACCAACTGAGCTTGATAGTCTTAGGTCAACTCCAGGCTGCTGTGCTGGCAGTGAGAATTTCAAGTCAGTGGTTCTTAGCTTGCTGGGCTCCACGGGAGTGGGACCTACCAAGCGAGACCACTTTGCTCCCTGGCTTTAGCCCCCTTTTCAGGGGAGGGGGTGGTTGTCCTGTTGCACTGGAGTTCCGTGTGAAAAAACTACTGCAGCTCAGTGCCTGCCCAAACAACTGCCCAGTTTTTTGCTTGAAACCCAGGGCCCTGGGGTGTCGGCTCATGAGAGAATCTCTTGATGGCTGGATTGCAAAAATCCTGGGAAAAGTGTAGTACCCAGGTGGGTAGCATAGTCCCTCACTGCTTCCCTTGGCTGGGAGAGGGAGGTCCCCCAGCTCCATGCACCACCCTGTTTCTGCTTGCTCTTCATGGGTTGCACCCACTGCCTAACCAGCATCAATGAGATGAACTGGGTACCTCAGTTGGAAATCACCCACCTTCTGCATTGGTCTCACTGGGAGCTGCAGACCAGAGGTCTTTCTGTTTGGCCATCTTGGTCCCTCTCCCTTTTAGTTAATTTTAAATGTACAGTTAAATTATTATTGACTATAGTCACCCTGTTGTGTTACCAAATAGTAGGTCTTATTAATTCTTTTTTTTTTAAATACTTACCAACCATCTCCCTCTCCCCTTCCACACCCCCCAAACCTCCCCTTCACTATCCTTACCGGCCTCTGATAATCATTTTTCTACTCTCTGTGTCCATGAGTTCAGTTGTTTTGATTTTTAGATCCCACAAATAAGTGAGAACATACAATGTTTGCTTTTTTATGCCTGGCTTATTTCACTTAACATAATGATCTTTAATTCCATCTATATTATTGCAAATGACACAATCTCATTATTTTTTAATGGCTGAAGAGTACATCATGTGTATAAGTAGCACATTTTCTTCATCCATTCATCTGTTGATGGATGCTTAGTTTGCTTCCAAATCCTGGCTATTGCAAACAGTGCTGCAACAACCATAGGAGTGCAGATATCTCTTTGATATATTGATTTCATTGCTTTTGGGTATACACCCAGCAGTGGAATTGCTAGAACATATGGTAGCTTAATTTTTAGTTTTTTGGGGAACCTCCGAACTGTTCTCCATAGTGGTTGTACTAATTTACATTCACACCAACTTGTATGAGACTTCCCTTTTCTCCACATTCTCATCAGCATTCACTATGGCCTGTTCTATTAGTCCATTTTCACGCTGCTGATAAAGACATATTCAATTTACATGGGCAATTTACAAAATAAAGAGGGTTGATGGACTTACAGTTCCACGTGACTGGGGAGGCCTCACAATCATGGTGGAAGGTGAAACGCATGTCTCACATGGCAGCAGACAAGAGAAGAGAGATTGTTCAGGGAAACTCCCATTTTTAAAACCATTAGATCTTGTGAGACTTATTTGCTATCACAAGAACAGCATGGGAAAGACCCACCCCCATGAATCAATTACCTCCCACCAGATGAGATTTGGGTGGGAACACAGCCAAACAATATCAGATGTCTTTTGGATATAAACCATTTTAACTGGTTTGAGATGATATCCCATTGTAATTTTCATTTGCATGTCTTTCATGATCAGTGATGTTGAGCACCTTTTCAAGTGCCTGTTTTCCATTTGTATATCCTTTTTTGAGAAATGTCTTTTCAAATCTTTGCCCATATTTTTGGTCAGATTATTAGATTTTTTTGTCCTGTAGAATTGTTTGAGCTCCTTATATATTCTGGTTATTAATCCTTTGTCAGATGGGTAGAATGCAAATATTTTCTCCCATTCTGTGAGTTGTTTCTTCAATTTGTTGATTGTTTCTTTTGCTGTGCAGAAGTTTTGTAACCTAACGTGATCCCATTTGTCCATTTTTACTTTGGTTGCTTGTGAGGTGTTGCTCAAGAAATTTTTGCCCAAATCAAACCCCTAGAGATTTTCTCCAATGTTTTTCTATAGTAGTTTCATAGCTTAAGAACTTAGATTAAAGCTTTTAATCCATTTTGATTTGATTTTTTAATATAGCAAGAGATAGGGGCCTAGTTTCCTTCTTCTGCATATGGATATCCAGTTTTTCCAGCACCATTTATTGAAGACACTATCTTTTCTCCAAGGAATGTTCTTGGTACCTTTGTTGAAAAATGAGTTCATTGTAGGTGTGTGAATTTGTTTTGGGGTTCTCTATTCTGTTGCATTGGTCTATTTCTCTTTTAAAACCAATATCATGCTGTTTTGGTTACTATGGCTCTATAGTATAATTTGAAGACAAGTAATGTGACTCCTTCAGCTTTCTTGTTTTTCCTTAGGATAGCTGTAGCTACTCTGGGTCTTTTGTGTTTCCCTATAAATTTTAGGGTTTTTCTTTTTTAATTATGCATAGAATGTAATTGGTATTTTGATAGGGATTGCATTGAATATGAAGATCGCTTTGGGTAGTAAAACATCTTAAAAATATTGATTCTTCCAATTCATGAACATGGGCTATCCTTCCATTGTTTTGTGTTCTCATTAGTGTTTTATAGTGTTCATTATAGAGATGTTTCTCTTTTTTGGTTAAGTTAGTTGTTAGGTATTTAATTTTGCTGTTGGTTATTGTAAATGATATTACTTTTAAAATTTTGTTAAAAGTGTTCACTTTTGGCAAATAGAAATGCCACTATTTTTTTCTATGTTGATTTTGTATGCTACAACTTTACAGAATTTGTTTATCAGTTAGAATAGTTTATTTGTGGAATCTTTAGTTTTTTCCTAATATAAAATTATATCATCTGCAAATAAGAGTAATTTGACTTCTTCGTTTCAAATTTGGATGCACTTTAGCTCTTTCTCTTTTATTTTTCTTTCTTTTTTAAAATTATACTTTTAAGTTCTAGGGTACATGTGCACAGCGTGCAGGTTTGTTACATATATATATACATGTGCCATGTTGGTGTGCTGCACCCATTAACTCATCATTTACAATAGGCATTTCTCCTAATGCCATCCCTCCAACCTCCCACCACCCCACGACAGGCCCCAGTGTGTGATGTTCCCCACCCTGTGTCCAAGTGTTCTCATTGTTCTGTTCCCACCTATGGGTGAGAACATGCAGTGTTTGTTTTTCTGTCCTTGCAATAGTTTCCTCAGAATGATGGTTTCCAGCTTCATCCATGTCCCTACAAAGGACATGAATTCATCCTTTTTTATGGCTGCATAGTATTCCATGGTGTATATGTGACACATTTTCTTAATCCAGTCTATCAGTGATGGACATTTGGGTTGATTCCAAGTCTTTGATATTGTGAATAGTGCTGCAATAAACATACGTGTGCATGTGTCTTTATAGTAGCATAACTTATAATCCTTTGGGTATATACCCAGTAATGGGATGGCTGGGACAAATGATATTTCTGGTTCTAGATCCTTGAGGAATTGCCACACTGTCTTCCACAATGGTTGAACTAGTTTATACTCCCACCAACAGTGTAAAAGTGTTCCTATTTCTCCACATCCTCTCCAACACCTGTTGTTTCCTGATTTTTTAATTATTGCCATTCTAACT
>NW_016825685.1:567642-617653 GCF_001698545.2 Rhinopithecus bieti | reverse complement strand
TGTTGATTTGAGGTGGAGAGTTCTGTAGATGTCTATTAGTTCTGCTTGGTGCAGAGCTGAGTTCAAGTCCTGGATATCCTTGTTAACTTTCTGTCTCGTTGATCTGTCTAATGTTGACAGTGGGGTGTTGAAGTCTCCCATTATTATTGTATGGAAATCTAAGTCTCTTTGTAAGTCTCTAAGGACTTGCTTTATGAATCTGGGTGCTCCTGTATTGGGTGCATATATATTTGGTTAGTTAGCTCTTCTTGTTGAATTGATCCCTTTACCTTTATGTAGTGGCCTCCTTTGTCTATTTTGATCTTTGTTGGTTTAAAGTCTGTTTTATCAGAGACTAGGATTGCAACCCCTGCTTTTTTAGCTTTCCATTTGCTTGGTAGATATTTCTTCATCCCTTTATTTTGAGCCTATGTGTGTCTCCACACATGAGATGGGTCTCCTGAATACAGCACACTGATGGGTCTTCACTCTTTATCCAACTTGCCAGTCTGTGTCTTTTAATTGGGGCATTTAGCCCATTTACATTTAAGGATAATATTGTTATGTGTGAATTTTATCCTATCGTTATGATGTTAGCTGGCTATTTTGCTCATTAGGTGATGCAGTTTCTTGCTAGCATCGATGGTCTTTACAATTTGGCATGTTATTGCAGTGGCTGTTACCAGTTGTTCCTTTCCATGTTTAATGCTTCCTTCAGGAGTTCTTGTAAGGCAGGACTGGTGGTGACAAAATCTCTCCGCATTTGCTTGTCTATAAAGGCTTTTATTTCTCCTTCACTCATGAAGCTTAGTTTGGCTGGATATGAAATTCTGGGTTGAAAATTCTTTTCTTTAAGAATGTTGAATATTGGCCCCCACTCTCTTCTGGCTTGTAGAGTTTCTGCTGAGAGATCTGCTGTTAGTCTGATGGGCTTCCCTTTGCTGGTAACCCAACATTTCTCTCTGACTGCCCTTAACATTTTTTCCTTCATTTCAACCTTGGTGAATCTGACAATTATGTGTCTTGGGGTTGCTGTTCTCTAGGAGTATCTTTGTGGCGTTCTCTGTATTTCTTCAATGTGAATGTTGGCCTGCCTTGCTACTTTGGGGAAGTTCTCCTGGATAATATCCTGAAGAGTATTTTACAACTTGGTTCCATTCTCCCCGTCACTTTCAGGTACACCAATCAGACGTAGATTTGGTCTTTTCACATAGTCTCATATTTCTCGGAGGCTTTGTTCATTTCATTTTACTTTTTTTTCCTCTAAACTTCTCTTTTCACTTCATTTCATTCATTTGATCTTCAATCACTGATACCCTTTCTTGCAGTTGATTGAATCAGCTACTGAAGCTTGTGCATGCGTCACGTAGTTCTCGTGTCATGTTTTTCAACTCCATCAGGTCATTTAAGGTCTTCTCTACACTGTTTATTCTAGTTAGCCATTCATCTAATCTTTTTTCAAGGCTTTTAGCTTCTTTGCAATGGGTTTGAACATTCTCCTTTAACTCTGAGAAATTTATTATTACCGATCTTTTGAAGCCTACTTCTATCAACTTGTCAAAGTCATTCTCCGTTCAGTTTTGTTTCATTGCTGGCAAGGAGCTGAGTTCCTTTGGAGGATGCACTCTTATTTTTAGAATTTTCAGTTTTTCTGCTCTGGTTTCTCCCCATCTTTGTGGTTTTATCTACCTTTAGTCTTTGACGATGGTGACCTACAGATGGGGCTTTGGTGTGGATGTCCTTTTTGTTGATGTTGATGCTATTCCTTTCTGTTTCAGTTTTCCTTCTAGCAGTCAGGACCCTCAGCTTCAGGTCTGTTGGAGTTTGCTGGCGGTCCACTCCAGACCCTATTTGCTTGGGTATCACCAGCAGAGGCTGCAGAACAGCAAATATTGCAGAACAGTAAATGTTGCTGCCTGATTGTTCCTCTGGAAGCTTCATCTCAGAGGGGCACCTGGCTGTATGAGGTGCCAGTTAGTCCCTACTAGGAGATGTCTCCCAGTTAGGCTACTCAGGGGCCAGGGACCCACTTAAAGGCAGTCTGTCTGTTCTTAGATCTCAAATTCCATGCTGAGACAACCACTACTCTCTTCAAAACTTTCAGACAGGGATGTTTAAGTCTGCAGAAGTTTCTGCTGCCTTTTGTTCAACTATGCCCTGCCCCCAGAGGTGGAGTCTACAGAGGCAAGCAGGCCTCCTTGAGCTGCAGTGGGCTCCACCCAGTCCACTTTGTTTACTTACTCAAGCCTCAGTAATGGCAGATTCCCCTCCTTCAGCCTCATTGCCGCCTCACAGTTCGATCTCGGACTGCTGTGCTAGCAGTGAGCAAGGCTCTGTGGGCATGGGATCCTCCAAACCAGGCATGGGATATAATCTCCTGGTGTGCCTTTTGCTAAGACCATTGGAAAAGTGCAATATTAGGGTGGGGGTGTTCTGATTTTCCAGGTACCGGCTTTCATGGCTTCCCTTGGCTAGAAAGGGAATTCCCCTACCCCTTGGGCTTCCTGGGTGAGGTGATGCTCCACCCTTCTTTGTCTTGCACTCTGTGGGCTGCACCCACTTTCCAACAAGTCCAAGTGAAATGAACCCGGTACCTCAGTTGGAAATGCAGAAATCACCCATCTTCTGTGTCACTTATGCTGGAAGCTGTAGACCTGTAGACTGGAGTTGTTCCTATTTGGCCATCTTGGATCTCTCTATTTCTTTCTCTTTTCTGATTGCTCTAGTTAGGGCTTTGAGTATTCTGTTGAATAACAGTGGTGAAAGTGGGCATCCTTGTCATGTTCCAAATCTTAGAGAAAAGACTTTCAGTTCTTCCCTATTCAGTATGATACTAGCTGTGGATATGTTTTATATGGCTTTTATTATGTTAAGGTATGTTCTATCTATTCCCAGCTTTTTGAGAATTATTATTATAAAGGGATGTTGAATTTTATCACATGCTTTTTCAACATCAATTGAAATGATCATATAGTTTGTATCCTTCATTCTGTTGATGTGATGTATCACATTGAATGATTTGCACATGCTGAATCATCCTTGCATCCTGGATATACATCCCATTTGGTGATGATGAGTGATTTTTTTAATGTATCATTGAATTCACTTTGCAAGTATTTTGCTGAGAATTTTTGCATCAATTTTTATCAGGTACTGACCTGTAATTTTCTTTATTTTTGATATGTTTTTCGTTTCGGTATTAGGGTAATTCTGTCCTTGTAGAATGAGTTTGTAAGTAGTCCCTCCTCTTCTATTTGTCAGAACAGTTTGAGTATGATTGGTATTAGTTTTTCTTTAAATGTTTGGTAGAATTCAGCAGTGAAGCTATCAGGTCCCAGGCTTTTCTCTACTGGGAGAATTTTTATTATGGCTTAAATCTCATTACTTATTATTGGTCTGTTCAGGTTTTGGATTTCTTCCTAGTTCAATCTTGGTAGGTTGTATGTTTCCAAGAAATTTTCCATTTCTTCTAGATTTTCCAATTTATTGGCAGATGGTTGCTCATAGTAACCACTAACGGTTGTTTGAATTTTTGCAGTATCAGTTGTAGTGTCTACTTTTTCATCTCTGATTTTATTTATTTAGATATTTTCTCTTTTTTTCTTAGTCAGTCTGGCCAAAGGTTTTCCAATTTTGTTTAACTTTTGAAAAACCAACTTTTTGTTTCGTTGATCTTTTGTATTGTTTTCTACATTCAATTTTATTTGTTTCTTCTCTGATCTTTATTGTTTCTTTTATTCTATTAAGTTTGGATTTGGTTTGCTCTTGTTCTTCTCTTTCTTTAAGATGCATTGTTAGGTTGTTTATTTGAAGTTGGTCTTCTTTTTTTGATGTAGGCACTTACAGCTATAAACTTCCTTCTTTGTACTGCTTTTGCTGTATCTCATAGATTTTGGTATGTGTATTTTCATTATCATTTGTTTCAAGAAATTTTTCAGTGTTCTATTCATTGACCCACTGGTCATTCAGGAGCATATTGTCTAATTTTCATGTGTTTCTATAGTTTCCAAAATGCTTCTTGTTGCTGGTTTCTAGTTTTAGTCCATTGTAGTCAAAGAAAATGCTTGATAATATTTTAATTTTTAGAATGTCTTAAGGCTTGTTTTTTTAACCTAACATATGGTCTATCCTTGAGAATGACTCATGCTGAGGAGAGGAATGTGTATTCTGCAGCCACTGGATGAAATATTCTGTAAATATATATTTTGTCCATTTTATCTACAGTGCAGATTAAGTCCATTAAGTCCAATTTTTTTTGTTAATTTTTTGTCTGGAAGATCTGCTCAGTGGGGTGTTGAAGTCTCCAGCTATTATTGTATTGGTGTCTATCTCTCTCTTTAGCTCTAAAAATATTTTCTTTATACACATGTGTGCTCCAGTGTTGGGTACATATATATTTAAAATTGTTATGTCCTCTTGCTGACTTGACCCCTTTATCCCTACACAGTGACCTTTCTTGTCTCTTCTTATAGTTTTGTGTTGAAATCTGTTGTATCTGATTTCAATCTATTGTATAACTACTCCTGCCCTTTTTTGATTTTCATTGGCATGAAATATATTTTTCCATCTGTTTATTTTCAGTCTATATGTGTCTTTATGTGTGAAGTGTGTTTCTTTTAGGCAACAAATTAATGGTTCTTTTTTTAAAATCCATTCAGCCACTCTGTCTTTTCAAAATAGGTAATTCTGTATTTTTAAAATTTTTTTATTTCCATAGGTTTTTGAGGAGCAGGTCGTATTTGGTTACATGAGTAAGTTCTTTAGTGGTGATTTGTGAGACTTTGGTGCACCCATCATGCAAACAATATACATGAACCCAATTTGTAGTCTTTTATTTCTCACCCACCTTCCAACCTTTTCCCCAATCCCCCAAAGTCATTGTATCATTCTTACGCCTTTGCATCCTCATAGCTTAGCTCTTACTTATGAGTGAGAACATACAATGTTTGGTTTTCCATTCCTGAGTTACTTCACTTAGAATAATAGTCTCCAATTACAACCAGGTTGCTGCGAATGCCATTGATTGATTCCTTTTTATGGCTAAGTTGTATTCCATAATATATGCCACTTTTTTATCCATTCATTGATTGATGGGCATTTGGGCTGGTTTAACATACACAAGTCAATAAATGTGGTACACCACATAAACAGAATTAAAAACAAAAATCACCTGATCATCTTAACAGACGCAGAAAAGCCTTTGACAAAATCAAGTATCCCTTTAGCATTAAAACCCTCAGCAAAATCGGCATACAAGGGACATACCTCAGAGTAATAAAAGCCATCTATTACAAACCCACAGCTAACATAATACTTAATGGGGAAAAGTTGAAATAATTCCCTCTGAGTACTGAAATAAGACAAAGGTGCCCACTCTTGCCACTTCTATTCAACATAGTACTGGAGGTCCTAACCAGAGCAATCAGACAAGGGAAAGAAATAAAGGACATTCAAATCAGTAAACAGAAGTCAAACTGTTGCTGTTTGCTGATATGATTGTATCATGTAGAAAACCCTAAAGACCTCCCCCCAAAAGCTCCTAGAACTGATAAAAGAATTCAGCAAAGTTTCAGGAAACAAAATTAATGTACACAAATCAGTAGCTCTGCTATACATGAACAGTGACCAAGCTGAGAATCAAATCAAGAACTCAACCCATTTTACAATAGCTGCAACAAACTTAAAACACTTATGAATACACCTAACTAAGGAGATGAAAGACCTCTGCAAGGAAAACTACAAAACACTGCTGAAAGAAATCATAGATGACACAAACAAATGGAAACACATCCCATGCTCATAGATGGCTAGAATCAATATTGTGAAAATGACCACACTGCCAAAAGCTATCTACAAATTCAATGTAATTCCCATCGAAATTTCACCATTATTCTTCTCAGAACTAGAAAAAGCAATTCTATAATTCATATGGAAACAAAACAGAGCCCGAAGAGTCAAAGCAAGACTAAGCAAAAAGAACAAATCTGGAGGCATCACATTACCTGATTTCAAACTATACTATAAGGCCATAGTCATCAAAACAGTATGGACCCGGTATAAAAATAGGAACATATGACCAGTGGAACAGAATAGAGAATCCAAAAATAAATCCAAATACCTGCAGCCAACTGATTTTGACAAAGAAAGAAAATATAGAGTAAGGAAAGGACACTCTGTTCAACAAATGGTTCTGGGATAATTGGAAAGCCACATATAGGAGAACAAAACTGGATCCTCATCTCTCACGGTATACAAAAATCAGCTCAAGGGGAGTCAAGGACTTAAGCCTAAGACCTGAAACTATAAAAATTCTAGAAGACAACATTAAAAAAACCCTTCTAGACATTGGCTTAGGCAAAAATGTTATGACTAAGAACCCAAAAGCAAATGCAATAAAAACAAAGATAAATAGGTGGGATTTAATTCAACTAAAGAGTTTCTGCATGGCAAAAGTAACAGTCAGCAGAGTAAACAGACAACCGACAGAGTGAGAGAAAATTTTCATAATCTATACATCTAACAAAGGACTAATATCCCGAATCTACAAGGAACTCAAGCAAATTAGGAGGTAAACAAACAAACAAAAAATCCTATCAAAAGTAGCCTAAAACATGAATAGACAATTCTCAAAAGAAGATATAAAATGGCCAACAAACATATTAAAAATGCTCAAAATAACTAATCATCAGGGAAATGCAAATTAAAATCACAATACGATACCACCTTACTCCTACAGGAATGGCCCTTATCCAAAAATAAAAAAACAATAGATGTTGGCATGGATATGGTGAAAGGGGAACACTGCTCTATTGCTGGTGGGAATGTAAACTAATACAACTACTATGGAAAACAGTGGAGATTCCTTAAGGAAGTAAAGGTAGAACTATCATTTGATCCAGTAATCCTACCACTGGGTCCCACCTAGAGGAAACGAAGTCATTATATGAAAAGACATACTTGCACATGCATGTTTATAGCGCAATTTGCAATTCCACTCTATTTCTTTTGATCGAAAGAGTTTAGTCCATTGACATTCAATGTTATCATTGATAAGTTAGGACTTACTCCTGTCATTTCGTTATTTCTTTTCTGGTTGTTTTGTTGTCTTCTTTCCCTTCCTTCTTTCTTTCTTTCCTGCCTTCCTTTTAGTCGATGTGATTTTCTCACGTGATATGATTTAGTTTATTGATTTTTTTGTATATTAATTGCATGTTTTTGGTTTGAGGTTAGCATGAGTGTTGAAAATACTATCTTACAACCTATTATTTTAACCTGAAAACAACTTACAACTGTTTGTATAAACAACAAGCAAAAGGAAAACTAATAAAAACTCTACACCTCTACTTTTCCCCACTATTTAACTTTTGTTGTTTTTATTTATGTCTTATTGTACTGTCTATTTCTTGAAAAGTTGTTGTAGTTACTGTTTTTGTTTGGTTCTTTCTTTAATTTTTACACTTAGGACAGGAGCAGTTTACACATCCTGTTACAGTGTTACATAATTCTGTTTGTCTGTGTACCTACTATTACTTTATAGTCAGTTTTGTATTTTCAAGTGATTACTTATTTCTCATTAATACCCTATCCTTTCTGATTTAAGTACTCCCCTTAACATTTCTTTCAGGACATGTCTGGTGTTGATAAAATTCCTCAACTTTTATTTGTTTGGGAAAATATTTATTTCTACTTCATGTTTGAAGAATATGTCCATTATACTATGCTAGAGTAAAGGTTTTATTTTTTTCCCTTCAGAGCTTTAAATATGTCATGCTACTCTCTCCTGGCCTGGAAAACTTCCACTCAAAAACCTGCTGCCAGATGTCCTGGAGCTCCATTATAAGTTATTTGTTTCTTTTCTCTTGATGCTTTTAGGATTCTTTCTCTATCCTTGATCTTTGGGAGTTTGATTATTAAATGCCTTGAGGTAGTCTTTGGGTTAAATCTCCACGTGTTCTAAAACCTTCTTGTACTTGATTATTTATAGCTTTCTCTAGGTTTGAAAAATTCTCTGTGATTATCCCTTTGAATAAACTTTCTACCTCTCTCTTTTTCTCTACCTCCTCTTTAAAGCCAGTAACTTTTAGATTTGCTCTTATGAGGCCATTTTCTACATTCTGGAGACATGCTTCCTTCTTTTACAGTCTCCTCCCATTGTAGATTTCCAAACCGCCTATCGTCAAGCTCACTAATTCTTTCTTCTGCTTGATCAATTTTGCCATTAAAAGACTTTGATACGTTCTTCAGCATGCCAGTTTTCTTTCTCAGCTCCAGAATTACTGCTTGATTCTTTCTAATTATTTCAAAGTCTTTGTTAAATTTATTTAGAAGAATTCTGAATTTCTTCTCTGTGTTATCTTGAATTTCTTTGAGTTTCCTAAAAATAGCTATTTTGAGTTCTGTCTATTAAAGGTCACATACCTCTGTTTCTCCAGGTTTGGTCCTTGGTGGCTTATTTAGTTCATTTGGTGAAGTCATGTTTTTCTGGATTGTCTTGGTACTTGTAGATGTTCATCTGTGTCTGGGCATTGAAGAGTTAGGTATTTATTATTGTCATCGCAGTCTGGGCTTTTTTATACTAATTCTTCTTGGGAAGGCTTTCTAGGTATTTGAAAGGACTTGGGTGTTGTTATCTAAGCTCTATCTGCTTTAGGGGGCACCCCAAGCCCAGTTACATCATGGTTCTTTTAGACTCTTAGAGGTACTGCCTTGATGGTCTTAGATAAGATCTGGGAGAATTCTCTGCATTACCAGAGACTCTTGTTCTCTTCCCTTACTTTCTCTATAACAAAAAGAGTCTCTCTCTGCATTTTGGACCACCTGAAGCTGGGGGTGGAGTGACACAAGCACCTCTGTGGCTACCACCACTGTGACTGTACTAGGTCAGTCTTGAAGCTAGCACAACATTGGGTCTCACCCAAGGCCTGCTGTATCCACTCCCTGGCTACTTCCTCTGTTTACTCACGGCCCTGGGGCTCTACAATCAGTAGATGGTTAAGCCAGCCAGGCCTATGCCCTTCCCTCCAAGGTGGTTATATTCCCCAGGTCTCAGGCAGGTCCAGAGGTGCTGGGAGCCTGGGACTAGACTAAAAAATCTTAGAAGTCTATGTGGTGCTGTATTGTACTGTAGCTGAGCAGGCACTCAATCCACAAAGCACAGTCTTTCCTACTCTTCTCTCTCCTTTCTAAAGGCAGAGGAGCCTCACCCCATGGCCACCATTACCGCAGGACCACAAGGAGTACTACCAGACTGCCATTTATTTTCCCTTGAGACCCGAGGGCTCTTCAGCCAGCTTGTGATTAATGCTGCTTGGCCTGGAACTAGGCCTTCAGGGCAGTGGGCTTCCCTCTGGCCCGGGGCAGGTCCAGAAATTCTGTTCAAAAGCCAAGTCCTGGAATCAGGATACCCAAGAACCTGCTTGGTATGCTACCCTGGTATGGTTGAGCTGGTACCTAAGGTGCAAGTCAGAGTGCCCTTTACTTTTCCCTCTGCTTTTCTCAAGCAAAAGAAGTCTCACCCTGAAGCCAAAACAGCTGAAAATGTGCTCTAACTGGAAGCTAGCACAACTCAAGGTTTTACCAAAGGCCCTCGATGTAGTACTTGGGTATCACTGCTGGTTATTCAGGGCCCAAACGGCTCTTCAGTTAGTAGGTGATGAATGCTGCCAGAATTGGATTCTTCCCTTCAAGGCAGTGGTTTCCCTTCTGGCCCAAGGGGTGTGTAGAAATGTCATCTGGGAGTTAGGGCTTGGAAAGGGGGTCTCATCACTCTGACCAGTGCTCTATTCTGCTGTTAGCTGAGCTGGTATCCAAGATGCAAGACAAAGTCCTCCCCACTCTTCCCTCTCCTCTCCTCAAGCAGAAGGAAAGGGTCTCTTTTGGAGCTGTGAGAGCTGTACAGCCTATGGTTAGCCTGTGGTTAGGCATTTCTTTTGCCACCTCTGCTGGTGTCTCAGTAGGTCGTGTGCCATCCCTACAGTCTACTAGCTCTGGGCCCAGTTCATTACTAGGACTTGCCTAAAAATGTCAGTCTTTATGGACCTAGTCCATCTGCCAATTTTATTTAGAGCACCAAAGCACTTTAGCTTGAGGTGGCAAGGCTTGTGGGAACCTAAGTTCTGACAGCTGGGATCAGTGATTCCCCTGTGATTTGAGTTAATTTAAATACTCCCTCCATGGGCAGGCATCAGCTGAGTTTGCTCTGGTTTTCCTTTCTGCTCTAACAGGACAGCACT
The DNA here is from genome assembly GCF_001698545.2 of Rhinopithecus bieti. Classification (NCBI taxonomy): domain Eukaryota; kingdom Metazoa; phylum Chordata; class Mammalia; order Primates; family Cercopithecidae; genus Rhinopithecus; species Rhinopithecus bieti. The sequence continues at coordinate 607,442 of NW_016825685.1, read as the reverse complement.
GAATTCAATGTCTCACAATTGCTGCATGCCCTTCCACACTCCAGCACACAGAAATGCTCTCTGTGCCCCACTGCCACTGCGGGGTGTTGGCGGTAAGGTGGCATCAGCAAGTTAAGACTGATTTTTCTACATCTTCAGTGCCTCTTTCAGTGATATGAAGTTAAAACCAAGTACTCTGAGTGGCCACCTGATTTTTGGTTCGTTTGGAGGTGCATTTTTGTGTGTGTAGATAGTTGTTAAATTACTGTCCTTGCTTTGGGGGATGATTGGTGGGGCTTTCTATTCTGCCATCTTGTTCTGCTTACCTCCGAATTATAAAATAATGTTTAAATAACAGACCAAAATATGCAATCTTTGAACTATTTTTAAAATTGAGATTATTGATTTATACCTACGGTTAAATTTACAGTTTGATTTTACAAACATGGGCTCCTTTCTTATCTTCCATGCCACATAGCACTTTTAATCAGTGTTTCACAAGCAAGACATGGGCCTATGCATCTGCCACAGAAAATTTGTGGTTCACACGTCTTTAAGAAAGTCTCATTAAACCTTTTCTAACACTGTATTATCTTAATAAATTGTTTTACTTATGATAATTCCACATAGATATTAATCTCCTATTCAATTCCCAAGGTATATGCAAAACTTATATAAATTATAATTTTTTCTAAATTTAGAAACATAGCAAAAGCCACTTCTAAGAAACAATAAAGAAGTTGTACGGAGAGCACTAATTAGGAACACTGGGAGATCATTTTGAGTCTTTTACATCAGACAAGTTGAATACATTAAAATTAATGTGATAGAAAATACTCACTGGTATGTCACCCATTAACTCATCTGGAACACACTCAACTAAACCCTCCTGGCTCTTTCAGCCCTTGCTTCAGGAAGGGTAGTCACTTAGGAGGGAGACTGTCTCACTTCCTGGGCCTTCTAAAGACCTGAGTCACAGCCTGGTCATCAGATACCACCTGCTCCTTCTAATTGCCTCTAACTCCCTGCTTTCAATCTGGGGTGAGTGCATGCTAGAGGCAGCAGGTTCATTATGGGACAGCATGGTTTCTTCTGTTTTGTGGGAGGTAATCATCATTAAGTTGGTTATGAAAATGTTCATCAAGCATGTCTTTCGGTTTTGTAGCAAAAACAACTCAATCAAGAAAGTTTTCTAGTAATTTAACAGGGCTAAGTCTATAGTAAAACTCCCTTTTCCATTTTTTTAAAATAAACACTTTATTTTAGAATAGCTTTACATTTATAGAAAATTTGAGGAGATTGTAGAGTTCCTATTAATCACATACACAGTTCCCCGACTACTAATATTTTACATTTGTCACAATTAATAAACCAATATTGGTACTTACTATACTAACGTTTTCCAGTTTCCTTAGTGTTTACCTCATCCTTTTTCTGTTCCAGGATCCCTTCTGGAGTATCATATTACATTTAGTCATCATGTCTCCTTAGGATCTTCTTGACTCTGAATCTCATAGTCTCTGTTTCTTATGACAGTTTTTTAACAGTTTTGAGGGGTACTGGTCGTGTGTTTTGTAGAATTACCCTCCTTCAGTTGGGGTGTGTCTGATGCTTTTCTTAGTTAGATAGGGGTTTGGATTTTGGAGATTGCGACCGTGGAGGTAAAGTGCCATCTCATGACCTCATGTCAAGAATACACACTGTCAATGTGACTTTTTATTGTTGATGTTGACCTTGATCACCTGGCTGAAGTCATATTTGTCAGATTTCTCCACTGTCAAGTGACTCTTTTAGCCCCCTTCCATACTGTCCTCTTTGAAAGGCAGTCACTATATGCAGCCCACACTTAAGGAGGGGAGAGTTATCCTCCACCTTCCTGAGGACAGATATTGTGTCAGTGTTCTCACGCTGCTAATGAAACATACCCAAGACTGGGTCATGTATAAAGGAAAGAGATTTAATGGACTCACAGTTCAGCATGGCTGGGGAAACCTCATAACCATGGTGGAAGGCAAAGGAGAAGCAAAAACATGTCTTACATGGCAGCAGACAGGAAGTCTTGTGCAGCAGACCTCCCATTTATAAAACCATCAGCTCTTATGAGACTATTCACTACCACAAGAACTGTATGGGGGAAACTGCCCGCATGATTCAATTATATCCACCTGGCCCTGCTCATGATATGTGGGGATTATTACAATTCAAGGTGTGATTTGGGTAGTGATACAGCCAAACCATATAAGATATTTATTTACATTATTTGCAAATCATCTCCTTGGGAGATTCATTTTTGTTTTAATCTGCAATTTTCAATTAATACTTAGAAGTGAAGTAAGACAGTATAGGGAGGAGACTTGGTTCTGGCAGATGAGAGACATGGTAATTAGGATCCCAATGAACCTCACATGTTTGTGCATATCCCCTCCCCTGCCTTCTTGTCTCCCTCAACAAGCTGACCCAAATCAGTAGCAGAAAGGGAGCCACCTCCTAACCTATACAACCAGGCAAAATGCCTAACCATAAAAGGAAGAACCTAACCATTTATCTCCTTGAGTAATGTCTTCCAAGGTTGCTAATGTGCGACTCTGCCATTCCTGATAAGAACCTCACCAGATCCAGCTGGTTGGGGACAAGAGGGACTTCAGTGCTGACATTTCACCAACTTTTGTTTAACCTTTCATTGACTTTTTTCTCATTATAATCTCATTGTAATACTGAAATCTCTGCCCAAGACAGGTCCTATCTGCCGTTTTCTGTATGTGCAACACATGTTATGGCATGACAGTTCCTATTCAGGTGCAAAGAAGGCCCCGCCTAAACATGCTTACATGTCTCTCCTTTTTCCCACCTCAACTTCCTTAAAAGGACAAGCACTGAGCCCCTCGGTGGGGAGCTGGCATCAGGACTCTCCCTGTACCCTGTTCCTTTGTGTAGCTTGAACCACAGACTTATACCTTGCCTTCCTGTTCACCCTGGGGTCAATTTCTATTACCCAAGAGCCATTGGAAGTAAAAGGTGGAGTCGCTATATATCATAAACTGCCTATTATTGTTTACTACCTCAATGTTTAAAATTTCCCTCATTCCTGGGAGATTAAGGCTGCAACAGTGTTCCAGGGGGTCTGAGTTGACTGCTGAGAAGCGTGCATCCTCTTTATTAGTTTCCTGTCCATTTGCTTGTCCTTTGAGTGAGTCAGTGAGGAGGCTCTTTGGAATGTTGTACTTTTCTTTCTGTTTCAATTTTCAGTTCTTCAATTTTCTACAGTAGAGTATAAAATGTTATTAGTCCACAGCTTATTCAGATTGAAAATATCCTTATTCATAATTAGGTTACATACTTACCAAAGTCCATTAAGAAACTTTTAAAAATAGGTGGACCTGGGAAAAACTATTGATCTCTTTGAACCTCAATTCTCCATCTCGAAATGGAACTCATAATAGCAATTTATAAGGTTAACATAAGGCTTAGTGTAGGTAATTTATGTAAAGTGCTTAATGCAAATCAATATAGTACATATTACTATAAAGCAAAACATTTTAAAATTATTTTGTGCCTTTTATTGGAATTCAAATTTTTTTAAGACAGGATCTCACCTGTTCCCCAGGCTGGAGTACAGTGGTGTGATCATGGCTCACTGCAGCCTCAACCTCCCGGGCTCAAGGGACCTTCCCACGTCGACTCTCCAAGTAGCTGGTACTACAGATGTTCACCACCATGTTTGGCTAATATTTTTTTTCTTAATTTTAGTAGAGATGAGATATCACTCTGTGGATTATACGCATGAGCCACTGTGCATGGCTCCCCCCGCAAAATTTTCAATGTTATACTTTCCATAAATTTTTATGGAGTGTTTTTGTGTGCCAGGTCTTGTTTTACACTGGGGGCATGAAGAGGAAAAAAGGGCTTCTTTCTGTGGCAGTTCAGTTCAGATAATAAACTCTCCGTCAACATTGGTCCAACACAATACTCTAGAAGTAATATCTATGCTTACTACATCTCTATATATTGTTCCCAAACATTTCTATAAAACCAAAAACAACATACAATAACTTTTTTATTAAAAAAAGAATTTTATATTACTCTTTAAAAAAAGGAAGAGGGACAAAATTTTCAATTGTCATATAAATAAATGACAAGTTGATTAGGGATTGAAGAAAATGCTTTTTGTTTTACTAGCAGAGGAGACTAATAGAGAATTTATTGTAATGTTTAAATGCTTTGAAATGTGACCTGCAGGATAAGTACTGAAAGAGGCTAGATTTCTTTCCAGTGTGAACTCAAACCAGCATTTCCTCAGGTCTTTCATCAGAGCTTCAAAATTTTGTAAGTCACTATCACATCCTAATAATTCTTGATAAAAGTCTAACTGCTCAGCCTCAGGTTCAGAATGAGGAGAAAGAAACTTCTGTCCGTCTTTCAGCACTGAAGCACAATAAAGCAAGCACAAGCAATCTGTGGAGATGCTCTGTAAACCAACACCCGGAAACTGCTCCTATCCTTCCTCCCCCAACTTTTCTCTTGAACCTGGATCTGGTGATGTTTTCAGTCCTGCTTCCTTTCCTCTGGTTGCTACCTCACTTCTCAAACTGCTCAGAACAGAGGGATGCCACAAGGGCAGGGCCAGCTGCAAGTGCAGTGAGAAAGGAAATACAGGGCTCCTTACTCACAAGTATTAGGAATTTCAAGATGGTAACAACAGAGCCTTTCACCAAGGAACAGACCCTTCAGAGAGCGTGGCCCTGTGCACTTGGACAGTCACATGACCATGAAGCAACCCTATGGGATGGATATACAAATTATTCCACAGGAAAAGAAAATGTTCTGCAGAATACCAGAGAGGTTCTCCTTTCTGAAAAGCTGTTGGAACTGGTGAAGAATTACAATTTTTAGGTGGCTGTACCCAATGGGAGAAGTCAGGTGTCGGAATCTTCCTCTAGTTACCAGTCCCGTGTTGAAAGGGAGGACTGAGAGCACTGCAGTGGGGAGGGGTCTGCATGGGAAGAGAGGGGAAGACAGCCCCCGCCAGCTGGGAAGGGGAGGCTTGGAAAGGCAAGGAGAAGAGAGCAATGAATAGGGTTTGTTGTCATTGTTGTTTTGTTTGTTTGTTTGTTTGTTTGAGACAGAGTTTGCTCTGTCACCCATGCTGGAGTGCAGTGGCATGATCTCCACTCACTGCAACCTCCGCCTCCCAGGTTCAAGCAATTCTCCTGCCTCAGCCTCCTGAGTAGCTGGAATTACAGGCGAGTGCCACCATGCCTGGCTAATTTTTGTATTTTTTAGTAGAGTTGGGTTTTCACCATGTTGGCTAGGCTGTTCTTGAACTCCTGACCTCATGATACGCCTGCGTTGGCCTCTCAAACTGCTGGGATTACACACGTGAGCCACCATGCCCAGCCTGTCATTATTGTTTCTTTCAAGAATATAAGAAAGCTGATAATTGGGAGAAAGTTTACTACGCACAAAGGAGGAACTTTCCTTTTAGTATGTTTTTTTTTTCCAAAAGACTTAAAATTTGCAATTCTACAATTACAGGTATTATACTATGTTGAAGTCTCAATGAATGTGATTTTGTACCAAGAGAGGTCCATGTAGAGCCCTCGGTTTCACGAGTTGCCCAATAAAACTACTATTGGTTAAATTCCTAAATCATAAACATAAATGTAACTGCCTTAATAAATGTTCACTGGATAGACTTAGAAATACAAATTACAATTTAAATTTCATTAAGTCAATGATTCACCCACAAAGAGAGAATTCTGAGAACATTTTAAATCGCAGAAATTTCAAGATGCCATTCAGAGCTTGATTTTTGATGCTGATGAAACCAGTGGGATAAGTAGATCCCTTATGCTCTTACTGATATATCTTAAATTAGACAACATAATATCTGACAAATAAAAAGTGTTGTCAAGTTGAAATAGTTTCACCAGCATCTTAATATAGTAACGGCTCTCTGTTGGTGCTACTGAATCAAAGACAAATTTTAGAGAGTCTAGAGAAAAAGGCAAAAGCATATTCTTTAGGAAGTTGTCTACAAATAAGGTTCTCTGAACTGGGAGCAGCGAGTTTGGGGTTTTAGTCCCTGACAACCCCTTGGAAGAGAGCAGAGGTAAGCCTTGACTTGAAGGCTTCTCATGAAAGCAGAGAAGCCGGATGTGAAACTGTACCTAAAGGAAAACTGCCTGACCTTCACACAAAGCAGCCCAGCTTTATAAATGTCAAGAAAGGACTGAGAGCTAGCCTACCCATGGCTTCACCTTTGTTGCTGAAATGGACTATTCACAAGGAAAAGGGCAACAGATACAGGAATATCAATAATCTCAGAAATTCTCCAATTCTTTCCTCTATCAAATTGCATTCACTAAATTGTACTTTGGCTTTATGGCCCTGGTTTACATAGAGAACCAATGAAAATGACCCTTCGTGCAGTCTAAGAAAAGAGTTGAAAATAGTACAGTTGAAAACAGTCATGTCTCAGACATCGTATCCTCCGGAAAAATGTGCTTTTGTCATATTCTGAACAACAGATAGGTTAGGGCGCTCCTACTTCTCCTTCTGATGAGATTCAAGAGAGAAGGACATTCCTTTCCCATCAGAACTTTTCCTTTAGTAGAGTTAACATTTCCTATAGGCCTGAGACAAGAACTCGGAGACCAGCTTCTTCCTTTAGGCTTCCTCTCACATAGAATAGGGACATGGTAGCTATTCTCTGCCAGTGTCAGATGCCCTCATAGAAAGTGCCCAGCCAGCAAAATCACATCATACCACACCACTAACCTTCAACTGCTCGGCATCTTTATAAAAGGTGACTATCAAAGGCAGCTTTGAAGAGGAAATCAAGATACAAATGACAATGAGCATCTAATAAATGAGAGGGGAAAAATGTTCCATCAACTTAAAGATGGATGTGTGTGAAAGTGCACTAATGGGTTGATGGTGTGTGTGTGATGCATATGTGTGCACACATATGTGATAGCATATGTATATATTAAATGATTATATAGGTATATATTTATATATGATTGTGTGTATACATTATTAAATATGATTATATATGTATATATGCATTTATATAATGGCATAGGCATGTGTGTGAGTGTATACTTCCTGTGAGTCTTTTAAAAAATGAAATCACAAGGAATTCATCATCCTATTTCTGTACTTGGCTACTTCTTTGACTTACCAACCAATTTGTAAAAATGTAGCCCTGATCCCTAGTATGTGCCCAGAGATCCCTGTATCTCACCATGAGCTTTGGAACATGTTTGACCAGGGCCATGGGAAACTTGATATTTAACACTGCTGCTAACTCCTGGCTCCTCCAGCAGAGTATGTTACTGGGATGGCAGTACCAGTAGGTATGGCAATGCGGGTCATGGTTCCCATGTACGCTGCTTGGAACAGGCTTTCGCCAACCCTCAGCATGAGGATTCATAGCCTACTATCACTTCAAGTCCAAGATGGAAAGTTCTTTTGGTGTCTTCCATGTCATGGTTCATGGACAGTTAGTGTCAGCATCACTGAGAAATGTGTTAGAAAGTCAGTCTCAGGCCCCAACTCAGTCTTATTAAAACAGAATCTTACAACGAGACTGAGGAAACCATGATCTGACAAGCTGTGCAGGTGATGCACACTGAAATTTGGGAATCAAAGAGGCCTCAGAAATGGGTAACTGATGTGTTATTAGAGGAGTTACTCAGTCTTCTGATTTAGAGCAGGTGGTCAGGAAATATTCAGTCTCCAAGGGAATGAAAGTGGGGGACTGACTTACCATTGGTAGACTTTTGGGAATTAATAAATATGTATATCTGAAAAAGAGAGACACTTTGTCTAAGTGAATATAGTATTAAGATTTAGTAATTGCCAGAGCATTTCAGGAAGCAACCTTCTGCCTGAGGCAGGACTGTTAGAATGAAGTCTTCTTAGTATTGTCATAATGCCTGCCAGATGCATTTTAAAACACAACTGGTTTGACTGGTGTATAAAACAGGCTAATAAGGAATTCAGTGCCTGTGAGTCTAGAAAGGCCAAACCTAGAGTTAAAAAACATTCAAAAGCCTAAATTCCTCCATTTTGAGACCATATTTTACCTGTGTTACAGTTTCCCCAAGTTAAACAGCTTTGTATCATAAACAGCTGAGCAGTCATCCTGAAATTGTTAGGAATGACTGCCAAAAAGAACTTCCTATTACGTTTTTCATTATTGTGGCTATTGATCATTTATGAGTAACAGCAAAAAATGAGGGATTTTTCTAAACATTGAGATCTTCCCATTGGGATCAAAATGCAGATAAGTCAGATGAGGTTCAGACTGGAAGAGGGAGAGGGAAGGAGAAAGTTTTTCATGTGAAGCAACCAACTGCATGTTGTAGCTCCTCTAAAGCGTTTGGTCCATTACCTGTGTTTTCTCTAATTCCAGTTTGCTAATATCTTTGGATGCCTAAGCTTCCCTCCTATTTTTATCCAATTAACCTTTACATCTCAGTTCAAAATTATTAGGCATTGTCCACTGCTATTCAGTGTGATGATCAAACAAATTACCAATCCTATTTCCCTGGTAAAGAGTCTGAGGCACCGACAGTTCAGATAAGTGATGCGTTTCTACCGCAATCAAAAGTGTACAAAAGTGTTCATCTTGGAGCCCTTAGCTTCTTTGCTCACCATCTTCATTCCTACGCCACAACACATTCTGCACATAAAATACTCGCATTAATGCAATCATGTAAAGAAAAAGTTTACACACTGTCATAGCTCCAGCTGCTATGACAAAAATGCCATAGACTTGGTGGCTTACACAACAAACTCTATTTCTCAGTGTTCTGGAGCCCAGAGCTTTAGTCTCTTAGAAGTGGGTATTTAGTGCCAAAAAAAAGAAAAAAGAAAAAAGAAACTTCTGGACAAACCAGGATCCACTTTAAGCTCAGGTCACCTCATTTCCAACTCCTTGAACCAATTCTATTGTTAAAGAAAAGTTATTCTGACACCTGCTAAAATGGTAAGGAAAACTTTATTCAGGACTATTGCGATAAGTATCAAGACTGTAGCAAGCAACTGGGGAGAGATGGGACTCCACTTCAAATACAAGAACAAGTGGAAATTTCTAGCCAAGGAGCAGGTGGACTGGGGATGGATGTTGGCAGAGGGAAAATTACTAACAGGAGACATCAAGGATGGGGACATTTTTGTTAGACTGACCACACAGGATTCTTGCTAAGAGCAGGCCAGGGTGATCAGAGATCAAGGGCGTGAGGGCTCTTGCTAAACTGACCTAGCAGGATTCTGCTAAAACTGGATTCTGCCAGGATGGAAGGCCAAGACCTAGTTGAACACAGGGTTCAAACAAGCCTGACTAGTTTGGTCAGGGAGAGTCTTTGTCACTATGTACCATAAAAACATGCTTACAGTGTCAGAACACTCTGGAAGCAGACAGCATCTAAGACTGCACTCCATAAATGACTGGGTCCCATTCCACCATGAGTTTTATTATCAAATCTTGCCCTTAAGGTCTTGTTCATGTCCTCTAGCTCAGCCTACTCAGCAGGGATATAGGGAGATTTTAAAATACAGACTCCTTCAAAGCAAAGATATGAAAGGATGTGGCTTTGTGTCTACTCAGAGCTGGGAGCCGTCAGATAATCCGAATAGAACCAAGGGGCTCAATGACACCCGCCCCCCAAGTCTTAGTTTTCTGTGGTACCTGGTATTTTCACCATGGAAATAATTACTCAGAGAAATTTCTGAAAACACCTGTCTACCTCCTTCCTTTGTCACCTATCATTTGTTGGATTTCAAAGCGCAGAAATTGAGTCAGGGTTAATAGTTATGTTGCTTTCAAAGTAGCAGAAACCAGGACAGAAACTGGCTTAAAAAATAATGAAAGTTACTTTTACATATAAAATACTCAGAAGTAGGGAGTCCTCAGAAATCACATGAAGAGTTGCAAAATTATGTAATTTAAAAAATACAAGGTATAGTTTTCTGTTTCCTCGCTATTTTTTTCCTTAATACCTACTTCATCCTGGTCTTGTCATGGCTTCAGAATGACTACCTGTGAAAATTTAAGTTATATGCTTTTTGGTCCGTGTTAAATAGAAAGCAGAGACACAGTGGTATGGTTTGACTGTGTCCCCATCCAAATCTCATCTTGAATTGTAGCTCCCATAATTCCAATGTGTTGTGGGAGGAACGTGTTGGGAGGTAATTAAATCATGAGGGTAGGTCTTCCTGTGCTGTTCTTGTGATACTGAATGCCTCACAAGATCTGATGGTTTTATAAATGGGAGTCCCTTCACAAGCATTTTCTCTTGGCTGCCGCCATGTAGGACGTCCCTTTGCTCTTCCTTCATCTTCTGCCATGATCGTGAGACCTCCTCAGCCATGTGGAACTGTGTGTCCATTAAACCTCTTTCCTTTATAAATTACCCAGTCTTGGGTATGTCTTTATTAGCGGCATGAGAACACACTAATACACACAGAGATACGCCCCCTACACATAAGTTATATGCCCACCCCATCCACATTTACCATCACTGGGTTAATTCCATGACAACAAAATTTAACTCTTTCTGGAGCAAAGGATGAAGTAGATGTTTGATCCCAATCAGGGCTCTGTTAAAAAGAAGGAAATGGGAAAGGATCACAGCTGTCCTTAAAATCTGTTGTTAGCAACCACCGTCACTGTCCCCCCAGCTTTCCTCCACAATTCAAATGCTAAAACCCTGTAACTACATTTTATAGACATCCTTACTTGTATGAATCAGGTACAAACTCCAGCCAAGAAAGACAATTTGGTGAAATGTAGAAAGTGAGAGAAAAGCAGAAGCCATAATATGATGGGCAGACTACAGTCATGAGAAGTTCAGAGGCTTCCAGAAGTTCTGTGAATTGCCCTCTTCAGCAGGCAGCAGAAATCACTGGAGGCAGCATTGTATGACCCCAGTAATTCCTGATTCCCTAAATGTTAGCAGAGGCTTTCCTCGACCTTCACTTCTCCAACACTTCTGATGGTTCTTCACACATCTGTTTCGTGGTACTAAGTTTTTTCCTGTTCACAGTATCTAGAACAGTGTCAATTTTTGTGACCACTAACTTACTGCAAACTCAGCATCCCTTTACCTGGAAAGAGAGTGACACCAATTAGTACAAATGCCATTAGGTGATTTGGGGGAAGAACTCCCAAAAAGGAAAACAACATTTCTGCTATCATTTCTAGTCTCCTCTTTCATGATATTTTAGATCAGTTTGGAGCATAACCACTTTGCCAATACTTATTTATTGACCAGAGAGATACCCTTCCATGTATGTCACAAACCTTACAATGGTGGCCTGGAATATACATTCATGAATTAAGGAATTTAGCACTGCCATCTGCTCCGCTTTTGATGAGAGCCTCGGGCTGCTTGCATGCATGGCCAAAGGCAGCTGCAGAGAACACATGGGGAGAGAAGAAGCAACAGAGCATGAGGGGAGGTGCCAGGCCCTTTTTAACAACCAGCTCTCGCGGGAACTCACAAGGGGAGAACTCACTCACTTCCCCCTCCCAAGGAGAGCATTCATCTATTCCTGAAGGATCTCCCCTACGATACAAACACTTCCCAGTAAGCCCCACCTCCAATACTGAAGACCACATTCCAACAGGAGATTTGGAAGGGAACAGTAGCCAAATTATAGCAACAAATGAAATATATTTCCAGAAAAAAAAAATTACTAATCATTTTCTAAGGGACAAAAATATTTTAACGCCAAAAATGTAGGAAAGAGAATTTTTTTATAAAGGACAGTCCTTTAACTTGGATATATTTACTATTTTCAAACAAACTAACAAACCCATTTTACTCAACCCATTTCTCCACAGAGCAGTGAAGGCTCCTTTAACTGAGCAGCCAGGTTATCAGTACCTTTGAAGCCACTGCCTGAGTGATGCCAAGACACATGACAGCTCATGAGAGAAGCCAAAATTGATTATTTGGGATGTCTCTTAACCTGTTTCATCATATAATTGAAATCCTGCCACCATTTTCTTTTGTAAAATAATAGGACCTTTGAAATCAGTATCAATCTGATTTGAAATTGCTCAGCTAGTGAAAAAAGTTGGTTAATCTGGTCAGTGCTGTTTTAGTAGAGGGGTGATACTGGATTTTGTAATCCCTTTCTTAGAATACCCCATCAAATTGTATTCAGTTTTATAAAATCCCCAGATATCAGACACTGTTGAAATTTGCTACGAAGTGCTGGAATGTAATAAGCAAATTAAAAAATAAAATATGCTTACCGATTTATCTTTTATTTCTCAGTACATAACTAAGAAAATTTTCTTTTCCTTTTTTCTTTTTATTCAACACATGATTGCTTCAAATTCTCCTTGCTTTGTATGACATAGAAAAATTGTATCACTGAGAATACATGTGGAACCTGAACAGAAAGGAGAGAAAAATAGCAACAGTAACTTCCGTAGTTTCTTAGAGGCCAGTGGAATCCGGAAAAAAATCATAGCTCCATGGCAGCATTGTATCTGACTCCTGGGCTCCGGTGAGAGAATTATATCTGATCACAGAAATTTTGTTTTATAAGTTTGCCTCTACAACTTCTTCCCTTCAAAACATGTTGAGAAATTGATATTGCGAGGGCAAGCTGTGCTATGAATACAGAAGGTAAACAGAAAACTGAAGGCCGTGGTTTCATTCCAAGGTCAAGATGAAAAGGTCCTGATGGTAATATTTTCTGTTTTCTTTGTAATAATATATAGGCAATAATTCTGAAAATATTCTACATTTTACATTGGAATCCACATATAATAGTCACATTGATTAAAATGTTAACCATTCACCTATTTTAATTAAGTATTGAACTTCTGACAAATTACATTTAAAAAATGAAGGCTCACAATAATGGAGAGAGATTGTTTAGGGAGTGTATCACAGGATTTTTTTTTTATTTAAAAGCTGACAAAATATCACTGACTTCGTTTAAAAGCAAAGCCATCAAATATCTATGAAATGTGACTTAAAGCATTTCTTTTATTGGGCAACTCCTATTGTTATCTATTTTAAAATGCTTCAAAAATCCTATAGTATTTGTGTTCCTAATCATCATATCACGTTGTCTAAAGGTTACTTTTTATGCCGTATCGCTCTTTTATTCAAAGATCTCCTGTGACTTTTCTTCTCAGTCAGATTAAATACGGGCCTCACATGATCTAGTCCCTAATTTCCTGTTAATCCCATCACCTGTTATTTTTCTCTTCCTAGCTCTCTCCTATCTACCCAGCCACACTGGCCTCTGCCCTGTCCCTTGAATGCATCAAGAACACTCTGGCTTGCTGGTCTTTGAGCAAGTTTCTCCTTTCCTTGGAATGCTCTTCCCCAAGGTAACCCTGTGGCTCACTACCTCACCTCCTTTAGATCTCTGATCAAATACGATTTGAGAGCCACCCCTGACACACGTGCATGTGTGTGTGCATGCGTGCGCACACGCATGTGTGTGTGTACATGTTATGGACCAAATGTTTGTGTTCACCACAAATTCATATGTTGAAACCCTAACTCCCAATGTGATGGTGTGGGGAGACTATGGAGATGGTGCCTTTGGGGAGGCCATTAGAGTTAGATGACGTCCTGAAAGTTGGGCCCTTGTCTGATGGGATGAGTGTTCTTAAAAGAAGAAACAGCAGCTCTCTCCACCATGTGAGGGCGTAGCAAGAAGGCATCTGCAAGCCAGGAAGAGAGCCCTCACTAGAACCTGATTCTGCTGGCACCCTGATCTCAGACTTTTAGCCTCCAGAACTGTAGGAAATAAATGTCTATTGTTTAAGACAACTAGTCAATGGGTTTTTTTTTGTTATGGAAGCCTGAGCTAACATAATACACATAAACATTTGTGTATGTTTGTCATGTATATGTGTGTGTGTGTACAAATTGATGGATTTATTTCTTTTGCTTACATTGCCCTCCTTGTTGCTGCTCTCTATTCAGAGTGACCCTTCCATATTTTCCTTCCTAGCAATATCCTCAGTAGACGTACTATGTACTCGTTAATCTGCTTATTGCCTCTTCTCTCCAAGTAGAATATAAGCTCCATCATAACTAAAATGGCCATTCCATTGTAATCATGATTCTGAGCTTTTCTTAAAGCTTCTCTCTTCCCTCCTTTAGATACAACTTTTTGTTGGAAAGACTGCAGTGAGCTGAGGCAGCTGATCCATTATCCATCTCCACCTCACTTGCTCTTTCCCTTCGTCTCTCCTCCTTGCTAACTTCCATGTGGACCTGAGGGAAGTGGACAAGGTGATGAAGAATACAGCAGAACTGGGTGAATACAGCTGGATTATGACATGTGTGTCTGTGGCCTTCAAAGGCACATAAACCTTTTTTTCCTATAGTCTTCATCGAGGTTTCTTAGATATGCTGCATGGGTAGCCTAAGGTCTTCCTTTACACTGGCTGTTTTTCCCTCAACCACTGTGCAATGTCAGTCATCCCTCTACATCGTCACTTGACCTCTCTAGACATCTCTCTCTTGCCAAATCTCTTTCAGGATGGCTTCTTGGCCTCTTCCCTTCTTCTGGCTTTTCTTCTTCAAGAGATCACACATCCTTGTCCTGCACATGTGGTTTGCTCACGTATTGCCCTTTATAACTTTGCTTTGCCACAACCATGTAGCTCCAGGTTCAGCCTTTCATCTTCAGTCTTCCACAGGTAGGGAGGAAATGTGTTTCTCTTCCAGTTGCTGGGACTGCATAACAAATTACCTTAAAACTTACACATGCCAGATGACCATATATTGTGCTAAAGGATTCTGAGTCAAGGTACTAAGAGACTATTCCAAGAAGTTTGCTGAGGGTCTCAGCTGCAAGACTGGAAGCCTAGGGGCTAGGATCAGCTAAAGGTAGTTCACTTATGTGAGTGCTTAATGCAGGCTCTTGATTGGGGTCTCAGCTCCTCTCCAAGTATCCTCTCCATGTGGACCAAGTTGGACTTCCTCAAAGCAAGGCGACTGGCATCCCCAGAATGAGCATCCTGAAGAAAGAAAGTTAGACAAAGCCTCTTTCATTTTATGATATAGCCTCAGAAGTTGCACAGCTGCAGTATTATTTCCCTGTGCTCTCCGGTCAGAGCAGTCACATCACATCCTGGTTCAATAGGAGGAGAAACAGGCTTTTCTCTTGGCAACAGGTGAAGTTCTGGAAGACCATATTACTATAAACTTGGCAAAATGCAATATCCCAAGAATATTTTTTAACCAAACTGCTAGGGACAGATGTCATATGTTCAAGTCCTTGTTACTTAGCTCGAGGTAAGGAAAAGCACTTCATCCTCTGTTCCACATGGGAAGTGAAGAGAGAAAAAATGACACAAAAGCCAACAACAGTCTCCAAAGAAATTCTCTTTTATTTCCATTTCTTTCTTAATTTCTTTTTACCTTCAAGAGGTGTTTATGGGCTAAGGAGAAAAAACAAGCCTTCATCACTTCCTTTGCAAACCCTTTATAAGTGGATCAGCACCTCAGTTTGGAAGCTGGGAAATGCACTAATTTTCTTCACGCATGACCTTTGGGGAGACTGCCAAAATGTAGACAGTGTCCCATTTATACATTTTATTAAGCATAAATTTGAATGTATCAGCACATAAAAGGAATATAGCCAAATTGAGAGAACTGAATTTTAGAAATTGAAGGATGGGTTGATATTAGGAAACCTGTTAACATATTTGTCACCCATAAGACATAGAGTGGTTTTACAAAACAATATAAAAAACACACAGAGATTTGTGAGAAAGTCTTACAAGAAATAGGCTAAGAACATGAAGTGACACACAAATACAAATAACCAATAGAATAATGTACAAAGTAATCGGATAAACAAAGATTAGGTAAGTAATAGCAAGTACTATTTTTAACATATATAAATTATAGATAATATAGAATAATATAACTCAGTTTTTGTGAGTTCAGAGGTAGATTTTCTTTTCTGTAACGAGCATATAACACTTTTGTGTACATGTGCACACGAGTGTGCTTTTGTTTTTCCAATTGCAAAAAATATAATGTGAGGATAGGACTAGATGATGTCTATGAGTCCTTCCAGGTCTACGGTCCCATTATTTTCAGCTGAATATTTTTGTTGCAATATTCTTTCAGCAGCTGGCTTCAAAACTTTGAATATCGCCCCAATGCCAACGAAAGAAAACCAAATGTTTTAGCTTAATGCTCAAAGGCGTCTACTCTTATCCCAGTGTACTTTCCCATTCCACTTGTGTGTACCTTAATTGCAATCATATCAAGTGACCAATTCTTCTTCCTACATAGTCCCATGTCATTATTCATATTGTACACACCATACTTTTTACCTGGAATGCTCTCCCCTAATATTTTAAGGATGCTTCAGTGCCCTGTTAAGATTGAGGAAAACGTTCCATCACTCTATTAAAACTTTCGAGGATTCCTCCAAGAAGAAGGAAACCTGAGCCTTTCCCAACTACCCAAGCACTTTATTAATACCACCCTTATAGAATTTTCTACTATTCCTCTTAGTTATCTGTGTATGTACTTCAATTTTACCATAGATGGTATGTTCTTTGAAGGCAAAATCCATGTCTTAATAATATTTTGAATCGCTGACAGCACTTGGCCAAATATCTTATACAACATTTTTTTCAATAACAAAGACAAAAATAATGTTAGTGGTAAGCCTGGTATTTAGTGTTTACTGTGTGCCCAGCATTATATAAAACTTGATTGGAATCATTTAAGCCTCATAAACTTTTGAGATAGATACTGTTATTAGTCTGATTATAGACTAGAAATCAAAAGCATAAAAAGAATAAGTAATTTGCCTATGCAAAAACAAATCTCTTTATCTGAGCCCTTTTCTTTTCTCTAAGGGGTGCATCAATGAATCCTGGGGTCTCATATTATTCTTTCAGTACATAATGACAGACAAAAGGGAAAGAAAAACATTGAAAACAATCTCCAAAGAATAAAAACAGAGGCAGATAAATGGTATATACATTCAAAAGTGTAAGCAAGGGTTGGATTCTAAAGTAATCTGACAATAAGAATTAGTGAAATAGAAGTAGAAAGGTAAAAGTAGTAAAGCGTATGTGTTATTTAAAGATTGCAATCTTAAGAATATTTTGTTGTATGATTTTTTATATTCCTTAAAATGATAGACAAAAACAAAACCACTAATTCACATGTAGATCAAATGGGTACAAGAACACATTTTTCCCTCTAGTTCTGCTTGAATGAGTGCTTAAATGGAAATTCTCTATTGTTATTGATTACAGCTTTCTGTAACCCAACCATCTTCCCTTTGAAAAGGAGTTTTAGTCTGATAAGGACTAAAATGCTGTGTACTTTCCTAATTCACCTGGCATTTATTCAAACCCCACAGCCCTAGGACTTTGAGGATATTGAATTTGGATCGTTCGAAGGGCAAAAGGACATGTTTAAAGAGGTTAATCATGACCTCGTGTACTTACTGGAGGCTGTGCTTCTATTTCCAGAACAAAGGGAAAACCTGGCTGTTTCTGTTTAGAAGTTCAAGGGCTCAGAATGCTCCAGAAAATATAGGCATTCCAGGACTGGATTGGATGGGATGAAATTGAAGCATGGGATCACAATGGAGTGTAAACCTAAACCTCTCTGAATATGGGCAGTGAAAGTGTGTAATTCATGGCAGAAACTTAAATTTGAAAAAGAGGAATGTTAGAAGCAATAAAAACAAGAAGAAATGAAGTGAGAATCCCAGAGCCTTCATGACCTGCCAAAATAAAGTAGACATGTATTACATTCCTCCCTTTTGTGGGTCCCTTCCACACCTGTTGTTGCTTTCCTGGGGAATTAGCCAAAGTGATACAATTTCTAAGTTTTAGTGGGGAGAAATAATTGTATTCCAGGAACAGGAGGCCAAGGTTCCATGTCTCCACCATTGTTCTTGTTTTTTAATATCTTTGACAGAGGACTATTGATTTAGTATAGTGGTTCAGGGCAAGCAAATGGCACATCATGTACACACAGCACAGGAAACTTTTTAGTATATGTTTATAAATTGCATCAACCCTGGCTCAGAGCTTCGTTTGATTTTTTTTTTTTTTTTTTTTGGCGCGGTGGGTGGAGGGTTGGTTGATGGGTGATTGGTTAATTGGTTGATTGGTTTGTTGGCCATGTTATGTTAGAGAAATGACCCCTGAGAGGTGACTCAGCTCTATCTCTGGATGATTTCACACATACTTAGTTGAAAATGCTTTCCTGTACTCATGGTCCTCAGAAAAAGTACAGACTTTGATTTTATTAAAGTGAAACATTATTCTGCAAAAACAGTCCATTTGTTAAGATGTATTGGAAGAATATTCCATGCATATACTCTTTCATCAATTTTGTTCTGAGCAATTATGTGCCTGGCACTGAGCTTTACTGAAATATTGAAAAGACAGACTATTTATCCACAGGAAATCTAAAAACTAGCATGAGAGAAAAAACAATGACGGTAGTTATCAATGGCCAACGTGAAATCATTGTCACACATTTTTGATCAAATATGGTATTAACAACAGTATCACTGTTGCAAATAAATGTGTTTGTACTCAAGACGAGAGGGTTAATATTTTTTCTCTGCCACGGTGATACTGGAAAGCACAGACATTTGTTCATTCCCAGTTCATAAAGCAATGCAGCCACCTAGAGCAAGTCATTTAACCACATCAAGCCTCTGTTTTCTATTTCTAGAATAGGGACTAATGATAATACTTTCTTCCAAGAGTTTATGTGAGCAGAAAATGTGACAATAAAATAAATCTTTCCAGAAATCTTAACAGCATAGCTCCTTTCAAATATGCATGCAAATCTTGACCAAATCACTACGTCAAAGACATTGGCACATTAGAAGATACAATTCTCGCTGTCAGAAATTTCCAAAGATAGCGAATGCTATTGGGCAGTTGTGATTGCTGCCACTGGGGAACCTTAAGCATATGACCAATTAGATGAAATGCTGCCTGAGAGATCTGAGTATTAGATGGGTAGGTGGACTAATTTCAAGACCTCATTCTCTAATTCTATTATTTTTGCCTATTATTTCTGCCTCACATCCTCTTCCTGGAAGAAGTTTCTATTTTATGTTTTTCCCAGAGTGAATGAAAAGAGAAACCAGCAGTGATTTGTGCTTTCAGCCCAAATGCCCTGGAAAAGGCTGTGGAGTTGATTCTTCTGGAGTGCCCAGCCTATGAATTTGGAATATTCAAAAGAATCAGGTGACTCTGATCTCCTGCCAATCTGAATGGGTTCCTTCACAATGGAAGGTTCTTTATGGTACTCTTCCTTCTGACCAGAAGATTCAAGTACCAAACCCAGGTCTATCTGACTGCAGAACCCTTGCCCTGCATTTCTACCCTGCACAGTCTTCCAGATGGGTTTGTCCACTAGCAGGCGAGACTGGCCCAGCTCAGCAACGGAGAAGAAAGATTTCTCAGCCAGCCAAATTGACTCAAGTAAATAAATACTGGCCAATATTTACCAGGAACCCTGAGATTTCTACCTACATAAGCACAAAATGCGGTTGAGGTTCCCGGGCACTAGGCATGTTTAGATATGAGACATGCCTTCATGTTCTGTTTTGTTTTCTAAATGTCTTTTTATGTGCTGCTGATCTATATTAAAATATAGTAAAAAAATCTAATAAAATAAAATGTCCACACTGGAGGAATTTAACTGAATTTGAATACATTTAGACAGACTCCACATACATATATAGCAGTGAATATAGAAACTTCTTGATGTCCAGTTCATGATGAGATTTGGCACTGTGGTCGTGACTGGTGGTTATTCTGGGGCTGAGCAGGGTTGGATTTGGCAAGGGAGTGAAATGCTTCTTGACCACAATTTTAATTCATAGAGATAAGCAATGAACATAAATAATGTCATAAGAGTTATCCATTAGAAATAAAGGTAAATAGTCTGAATTTGACTACTCAAACCAAGAGCAAATGACTGAAAGAAGGAGCCAAGAAATGAAGCCAGAAGGGTTAGGAAAGAAGGGAAACTGACACCATAGGAAGTTTGATTCAGCTGAAAGAAATTGAATTCAGCTGGAGAAATATCCTTAGTGAATTTGATTCAGCTGGAGAAATTCTCTGGTCTTGCGTTAGACATTTACTGTCATTTATTTTTCTTAAGCAGTGTTTGTGGTAGGCAACTACAGACTTCCCTGATGTCTGGTTCACTTCTTCCAGTTAAATAAAATATTAACATTCCCCACCACTTCCCCTGCCCTCTTGCTTTCAGCAGTTAGGTAGGGCCATGAAACTAACTTCAGGCAATGAAATAAGAGCAGTATGTATCTCTCTTCCAGGAAAGCTTTGTAATAATTGTTGGTGGTTGACTTTCCAACCTTTCTCTTCCTGTTGCAGGGAACACCGATAGTGCATGTTGAAATTGTAGTGCCAGAAGGTGGTATAGCATAAATACAGTCATGTGTCACTTAGTAACAGGGTTACACCCCAAGAAATGTGTCCTTAGGTGAGTTCATCTTTGTGCAAACATCATAGAGTGTACTTACACAAACCTAGATGGTGAAGCCTACTAAACACCTAGTCTATGTGGCATAGCCTATTGCTCCTAGGTGTTAGTGAATACTGTAGGTAATTGTAACACAGTGGTAAGTATTCATGTATCTAAACATATCTAAACATAAAAGAGGTACAGTAAAAATGGAGACTTATAATCTTATGCAACCACCATCATATATGCTATTCATCGTAGACCAAAATGTCCTTATGTGGAACGTGACTGTATATTGAACAGAGCCTCCCACTGACCTGCAGTGGACAGACAGAGAGCATGAGGGAGAAATAAACATTTGTTTGTAAGCCACTAAGATTTGAGGGTTGTTTGTTACCACAGCTAACCTGGTCTATCCTTTTAGGATGTTCACAGCCACTGGTGTGAGCATACCAGAGCTTATTAAAGGGGTTACAGTAAACGGACTGCAACAAACGTGCAACTTCATATTTCTCTTTCTCCAAAGCTATCATACAAGGCTTCACTTTTCTAGACACTTCGAGAAAGTAGTAAAATACTGGTGGAGAAATCAAAGATGAACTTACAAAGTATTTGGTTCTTTCATTTCACAATATATCAATCTATATTACAGTACTTTATAACGAAATAGGCATTAAGCTGAGTTTTTGCAGGACAGGAAACAAAACTTATTTTTCTTCCAGGTGCACCAGTGTCTGCCACATAACTTTAAAAATAGCCTGCATTGGCCGGGCACAGTGACTCACACCTGTAATCCTGGCAACTTTAGGACGCCAAGGCGGGTGGATCACCTGAGGTCAGGAATTCGAGACCTGCATGGCCAACATGGTGAAACCCCATCTGTACTAAAAATATAAAATTAGCTAGGCCTGGTGGCACATGCCTATAACCTCAACTACTTGGGAGGCTGAGGCAGGAGAATTGCTTGAACCCAGGAGGTGGAGGTTGCAGTGAGCCGAGATCGAGCCATTGCACTCCAGCCTGGGCAACAAGAGTGAAACTCGGTCTAAAAAAACAAAGTTAAAAAAAAAGAAAAGAAAAAAATAAAAGCCTACATTTACTGAACAATTACTGACTACAATACATGATACACCATTTGAAAAGTACTCTTTACTTCCCTCTGATGAATTTAATGCCACATATTTAAGGATCTCTTCCAAGAACCAACTAGCCCAAGCAATGAGCACTTTAGATGCTTAAAAATTATTGGGAATTCAGAAGAGCATTTGTTTACATGTTGCATGGCTATTTATGTTTATTGTGTAAGAAATTAAAACAGAAAAATTTAGAAATAGTTATTTATTAGTTTATTTAAAATAACAAATCCATTACACGTTAATGTAAATAACACTTTTGATTTAAAAAACTACATTTTCAAATCAAGAGCATTTTATGGAGAATACCATTGTTTTACTTTTTCCAAAATCTCTTTAAAATCTGGCTTAATAGTAGACAGCTGGATTCTCTTATCTGATTCTGCATTCAATTGGTTACAATATCCTACACTAGGTATCTTCAGAAAAACTCCACTGTATAGTTTTGAAAGCACGAGAGTAGCAATGGCAAATGCTATCGTAGTGTTATTATGGATTTGTGTGCCCCCCTGAAAGAGTCTTGGGTACTCTGAGGCATCTCTCTCTTCTCTGAATGCTTTTGTGTCAGGAAACCTCATAGCAGAGTTTACCACTTGACTATTATCCAGTTGTTTTGTGTATGTTACATGTGGATCCCAACCTAGATTGTAAATTCTATGCAGGCAGGAACAGTGAGTGCTTACCAAATACACAAAAAGAACAAAGCCTGCTGTAACCAAGGACCACAGAACAATGCTACAAAACTAGTAAGTATTAAAGTGCTGTTATTTTTAAAACAAATATACTGTAACATAATAATAAGTTTTAAATGTTATCTTTTCAAGTCCTTCTCACCTCTAGAAAAAATGAAAAGAATAAAGTGGGTAGTTATCTTTGTAGTTAGTTTTTATACTTCACACAAATATGTCTGTATACAGTATTTAGTATCAATGTTTCCCTTATATAAATAATGCTTTGTGTATCTTCTTTTTAACTCAGAATCCTGATTTTGAGATCTATCCATATTGTTACTTACAAACCTAATAAATTTATTTAAATAGCTATATGGTCTTATGTAACTTCTTATTTGTTTACATTCTAATGATGTACATTTAAATAGTTCCCAATTTGTCACACATGCCAATGATGCTGAAATAAATATCTTTGTTCATGTTTCTTCAGTTATTTGTGCAATATTTGTTCTAACTTAATTTTTTTTTAAATGAAATATCTGAGCCTTTGTATATGTACACATTTTTGTTTAGCCAGATGTAGTCCCCCAAAACTGTATGCACCAATTTAAACTTCTACCAGCAGTACATGAGAGTGCCATTTGCCTTATACTTTATGTGGTCAGGTTTTATTTATGTTCTGCTCTGCCCTAATGAGCCTAGAACAGTGTCAGGGAATAGTAGGCCTTCGGCAAATACTTGTTACCTGTAGCAACTCTAGTCTGAGGCTTGGACATTTGAATATGGACGCATTTTGCAAGCATAGGCACATGACCTCTTTGTCCTATGTGATCCTTGCAACAGACTAGCAGGCTGTCTCTCATGCAGACCCCACAGAGTATAAAATAAACCCAGAAGCCCATTTGGGTTTGTTCCATTCCAAGAAGCACGTTGTGCTCCACATTCTGTAAGTACAGTAGTTCTGTACTTCTGTTCCTCTTTTGATTGTCCACATCCTTAGCCTCCAAGACAGCCATCCTGTCAGCATGGAGGTCACCATTACCATAGCACTGAGACAAGTGCAGCTGAAATGCTTCATCCTGGACATAAGCTGCCAGAACTCTCTTCTGCAGACTTTACTGTGGGATGCATAGTTATGCAGTGAGAGATCACTGTCTGCATTCAATTACACTGCTGCAAAGCTAATGTGATTGTTTCAAGACCCTATAAATTACCAGATGTCGACAATCAGCTCAAATGTGTTTCCCCGTTCCTATAAGCTGAGGAAAAATTTTAAAGATGAGGGGGAGAGTGACATCTCCTTGATACCTCAAATATGTATCTTCTCATTTCAAGGGAGTTTTGGATGTGTATTTAAGAAAATGTGATGATAGTACTGTCATAACCCAGCTTGGCTTAAATACCCATGACAGAATAAGCTTGCAACCATGCACATTTTAGGGCAGGAAGTGTGCATTAGAGATATAAATGAGCAGTGTTGAATGATATACACTAGGTATTCCTATCAATTAAGTGAAAATATGGGTCTACATATCTTTGCAATTTTCTTATAAGATAAAACACATATATGCAATAAAAGTCAACAAAATGTAACCACAAAGCATGTAGAACAATTGGAAAATACTGTTAAAAAGCATTTAAAACATGAATATGGTCATATTCCACAGAAGAACTGAGGCATGAAGTGTGAAAATCATTTAACAAGATAGTTCAGTATACAGACCAGAACCCAGCTGCCCTGCCCAAACATAATCTTTGACTATTCCCCCACTCCTGTTTTTACAAACAGAATGTTCTGGCGCTCATTTCTGCTGAGCTCTAGCCTCTTGATGAAGTCCAGAAAAAACACAAAGTTCACAGAATTTGCAAGCTGACCCAACGGTTTGCATATTATGGGTAGTTTCTGATATTTCTCTCATAGCTACTTTCCTAGGATGTTTAGTGAATGAGACAATCTCTGGATTTCAGAAATTTCTAAATGAGGGCCTTATTTTTGTTTAAGTTTCAGATTTGTTTCTCCCCCATGATAGAAGTGGCTTTGTTGATTTAGTCCCCTTTTCTCCAAATCTTCTGAAAAGTGCAGAGAGTTTTAAGTACCAGGGTGTCAATTTTAGCTCTGTGCACATGGCATTCAAAGCATAAAAGCTAATAATATTTGGTTTAATTATTATCCTAGAATATTTATAAATAATTTACCATTCTTTCTCAAAATAAAAGTCTTTCAAGGAATGCAAATCTGGGGTGGCTCCATGTTTAATTTCTTACTATTATTACATACAAGGATTTTGCATGCCAACTATATATTAATAGAGTGTGTAAAATATACAGTTCCTTTTGGAGTGAGAATTAGAGAAAGTGCTAAGTTTGGGTTTATGAACTTCATGAGTTCTTAAGTTTTGCAGTAGGCCTTGGTATGATGGTTAATACTGAGTGTCATCTTGACTGGATGGAAGGATGCAAAGTATTGTTCCTGGGTGTTTCTGTGAGTGTGTTGCCAAAAGCAATTAACATTTGAGTCGGTGCACTGGGAGAGGCAGACCCACCCCTAGTCTCGGTGGGCCCCATCTAATCCGCTGCAAGCGTGGCTAGAATAAAGCAGGCAGAGCAAGTTGGGAAGACTAGACTGGCTGAGTCTTCCAGCCTTCGTCTTTCTCCCGTGCTGGATGCTTCCTGCCCTCGAGCATCAGACTCCAAGTTCTTCAGCTTTGGATTCTTGGACTGACAGAAGTGATTTGCCAGGGGCTCTCAGGCCTTCAGTCTGTGGCTGAAGGCTACACTGTCAGCTTCCCTACTTTTGAGGTGTCAGGAATTAGACTTGCTTCTTTGCTCCTCAGCTTACAGATGGCCTATTATGGGACTTCACTTTGTGATCATGTGAATCAATTCTCCTAATAAACTCTCTTCAAAAATACATATATCCTATTAGTTCTGTCCCTTTAGAGAACTCTGACTAATACAATTGGTAAGAATACACCTTTTGCCAGAGACTTATCACAAAGACAGATAATCTGGGTGTGTAACACAAAAACACTGATACGATAAAACACATGCCAAAAATGGCAAACTTGTTATAATGCAATAAATAAATTTTATTTAACAAAAGCAAACAAAAAATGAAAAGGAACAAATATAACCCCAACCTGGGAAAACTCATTTTAAGCTCTCAAACACTGATTTGATATTATCTTTCCAAGAATAATGGAGCAAAAGTAATCACATTCCTCTTCCTTTACATACTTTTGCTCAGAGAAACCAGATGCAGAACGCAACTTTGCCTCCCTGCCAAACTGTCAAGTTTGTTTAATATTTAAGTTTCATATGACATAAATGAAAGAAGCAAAAGTATCGTTACTGCTGAGATTTCTGAATTTGAGTCATTTTAACTGATCACTGTATGTTCTAAAAATAGAAATGAATCTCCATCTTCCCCAACTTGTGTGTTTCCTACTATAACTCCAGTGGTGATAAAAAGTGGAATGGTCTTGTAAGTGTGGGCCTGTATCCATGATTCATGTAAAAGTCAAGTGGTGAAGTTTCCACGATTGAAACATATTCATGTATTTTGGAAGAATGTTTTTCATGAATAAACATTGTAAAGCTTTCAAAAAGATGAAAAAAGATGGATTGTTCATCAATTTGAATTAGATTGATCTTGTTCGTATCAATCATGGTTATAGTCAAAATCATGCTATGTAAGACTTATTAAGTATTTACTTATTTACTCTGTACTAGGCACTGATGTAATCTCCCTATCTACATGTATTCATTTAGTCTTTACAACAACACTTTGATGTAAACACTATTTTCATCTTCATTTTAAAGAGAAAGAAACTGAGGCAGAGAGAAATTAAGTAACTTGACTGATTTCATGTGAATCATGAATTGAGTAATCTTTTCATCTCCCTTCCTCCCGAGATTCACTAAAATGGTATTGAAAAGCTCTAATATTTACAAATAATAATTATCATTTTTTTGCAATGATAAATTATTTTATGAACAAATTAGACAGATTTGTATTATTTACAAATATCATGTCCTGCCATGAGCATGCTTTCCTCTAAATGGACTATATCAAACTGCCATGTTGACTTTGGACTTGGCCATGTGACTTTCTTTGGCCTATAGGACATGAGTGAAAGTTTTAATGTCGAATTCCAAGCAGAAATTTTAAATGAGTTTGTGTGATTTGACACTATCACTCCTGTGTTCCTGTTCTCTGCTCTGAGAACAGCACATCCCAGGCAGGGGCTGATCCTTCATCCTGGAAGCAACAATGAGAAGACATAAGGAGGCAGCCAAGCCCAGCATTGTCAAGCAGAGCAGCCACTGACCCAGAGCCCTCACACAACGTAAGTGGGAAATAAATCTACATTGTAAGTCACTGAATTAATGTGGTTGGTGGTTACAGCAGCAAAAACAAACTGAAAAACAACAATAAAGGGAAAAAATGCTATAAACCCACAATAATACAAAGAGCCACAGAAAGGTTATCTGAGGTTAAAACACTCAAAACTTCTGAAGGATGGAAAGTTCTTGGAGGAGTATTGACTGGAACAGTTTAAGTGAAACCACAGCTTAAGAAAAACACACAGGGATGCTGCCACTAGGTTGGGAGGAACCTAGGTTAGATCTTGGACCTAGAAAACTATAGAGCTCAAAACTTATGAAGCAATTAATTTCGCCTTCCAGTCATCACATTACACCTACGTTGCTTGGTTAAGAAGCCTCACTTAGTGCACGATGCTCGTGTTTCTTTATTGCCCCATTGTCATCTAGCAGAAGATACTAAGCATTTGATTAAAACCTGCAAGAGAAGCAAGACAAAGACCAATATTATCATGGATAAAACATATCTTTGGAGGAGAAGGAGACATTCATAAACACGAAAATATTTTAAAATACTTCAAATTACTATTCTCTAGAGCTATTTGAGAAGAGACTACATAAATATAAACAAGACAGCAAAATAGTGTCAAGGAAAAAGAAGAATCAGAAACTAAGAAAGAGGTCTTGGAAATTCAAAATAATGTTTCTAGCATTGGGGATACTGAGTTTGATGACTTGATTATTATGGGAACAATGGATATATCTATTAAGAAGGCTTGTCTTTTGTGATGTAATTGAGAAATAACTCTCGGGTGGCACTTCGAGACTATGAAGAGTGGGCTCTGTTTCACAGCCACCTTTTCATTCAGTCAAAACTAGCATTCATTGACAATCCTTACCTGCCAGTCATCACATTGAGAGTAGTGAAATGATATTTTCAAATGTTGTCTTTCCTTTTACATTTATTGTCTGACATTCTCTCTCTCTCTATCTTTCTTCGGGTATCATTAAAGATTCATGGGTCTTCATGAACTTTTAGTCAATGTCTTGTTATCCACTGTTACCATCTTTATTGTAGACACACAAATGTGTATCCTAAATGTGGCCCCTAGGAGCCCCTACAAACTGGTTGCTATGCATGATGTGTCTTAAGATTATGAGAACACATTACATAACTAGAAAAATAAATGTAACATACAGAGAAACCTAGGTATGCCATTGTGAAGTAAGAATGCCAAAAGTAAAGAGAGTCTAAAACCTTCCAGATTTAAAACTAGCAGCAAACAAATAAATGAACAACAATACAGAAAAACAGTTTTTTAGGTGTGGTGGTGCACACCTATAATCCCAGCTACTCAGGAGGCTGAGGTGGGAGAATTCCTTGAGCCCAGGAGTTTGAGCCTACAGTGAGCTATAATCACCACTGCACTGCAGCCTGGGCCAGAGTGAGACTATGTCTCTAAAAAAAAAAGAAGTGAAATGCAGACAGAGGATTTAGAAGAATTTAAAAGAAGGTCAAGGATGTTAACAGTTGTCGTCTTGTGAAGTGAAATGTCTGGGGAAAATCTTAGTGGAACAGGAAATAAAGATATAATATCAAGATATAATAATTGTTCTGGGTTGAATTGTGCCACCTCCCAAAACATATGCTAGAGTCCCAGCCCCCAGTACCTTGAAATATGACCTTCTTTGGAGACAAGGTCTTTCCAGGGGTAATCAGGTTAAAATGAGGCCATTCAGGGGATGGGGTGGGCAATACAAACCCATGTCTTTATAAGACAGGGAAAGTAGGACACAGGTGCACGCACGGAGGGAAAATGATGTGAGTAGATGGTTATCTGTAAGCCGAAGAGAGAGGCCTGTGGCAGATCTTTCCCTTAGAGCCCTCAGAAGGAACTAACCTTCCTTGCTACCTTGATTTTGGGCTTCTGGTCTTCAGAACTCTAATATTTTTTTTTCCTGCTGAAGCCACTCAGTTTGTGGAACTTTGTTATAGCAGCCCTAGAAAACTAATACAAGTATATTTCTTAACATTACAAATCTATCCAATAGAGAACCCGGGAATCGTGGTATTTCTAAATTGGGAAAAGGAGGAAGTGCTCTACGTTCACTCAATCATCTTTTATTAAAGCAGGAGTCCAGGAGAAACATCTAAAATTAATAAATAAACATGCATTATAAAATGCGAGATGGGACTTTCTGAATTATTAGAAACAGATTCGGTTAATTTCCTCTGGAGACAGGACTGGATGGGGGAAAGAATGAGGTAACTTGTCAATGAAAGTTTTTTCTATTAACAGATTTTAAATCATAGCATATATTACTTTGGCCCATTTTTTAAATGGATTAAAAACAATATTCATTTCAGGGTTTTGGAAGGTCAACATTTTAGATCAAAACCTGTATAATCAACTATCAGTTTTTGTAAAACAGATCTCTTTACCATGTGCAAATGTGAGTTATAGCTTTCAGTTGATTCCAGCTGAAACCTCTCAGAGAGTCAGCAGATGATAAAGATTGCCCCTAAATCGGGGGCAAATTCCAGACAAGTGAGGCTCTGTAAGTCCCATAGACCTTTAAAATGAATAGTCAGAAATATTGTTGACTATTTTAGATGTCTTAATTGTAATAAGAGGAGAAATAGTGTCAAGCTTGCAACATGCTGATGCTATTAAGACAGAAGAAAATAAAACAACCTTGGGAGCTTGCATGGGGCATGAGGGTACTATTATATAAGGTGAGGTGACAGGAGGAGCTAGCTTCATTTTATTTCACTCTATAATTTAATCATATGTGATTGGAGTTCCCATCGATAGTAGGAATACAGTCTGAAGGATTAATGGGGTCAACGTTCAAAGATAAATGGAGTCATGTCAAAAGGACACAGGAGCTCCCACTGGCCAAATGGGGGAATATATGGGAATCAAGTAGAATGACAGTGATAGATTATAACACACATAATTTTGAAAACCCATGAGTGCATTTTTGTAATCAGAACAAAGGGAGGGTAGAAAGAGAAAAAGAAAAGAATGTTCTTCTTTACAGAATAATATTAAAAGGTTTATCTTGTTTTTAAATAGAAGAATGCGAAAAGAAGTGCCATCTCATACATAGGAAAACAACATTTATAAGTATGTCAATTCTTCATATCCTTATTATTTCAATCTATGAAGAGAATGTAATTAAATACAAATAGCAAATTAAATACAGAAGGGATTTAGCAACATGATATTGACATTTATCCGGAGAAATAAGGTGGTAAGAATTACCTAAAAAATTCTAAGAGAGAGAGGGAGTTACATAGTACTATTATTCAAATGGATTAGAAAACTGCAGAAATTAAAATTTAGATAGCTTCACAGAAATACACAGATCAATCAATGAAGCAAAATTGAGTATAGAAGTGCATCTGGGATGTTGTGCATGCTTAAGTTTGTATTTAAAAATCAATGGAGGAAATACATTGTTAAATAAGCAAAGCTGGAACAATGTCTAGCTATTTAGGATTTAAGGATGAGCAGGAGAAGGAGGAGGAAGAGGAGGAGGAGGAGCAACATTAGCAGCAGCTAGATTTCTTACCTCGTCTTATTTCCAAATACACTCTAAATTATTCTAAGAGTTAAACCTATAAAATGTAACTAAATAACCTGTAAAAATAGTGGGGAAAAGTATCAATATATATCTTAAAAGATTGAGTGGAGAAATGTACTAACCAGAGTTCTTATTTTCAAGTAATAATAATAAAAAGCCACTGGTCATCCAAAGCTATAAAATAACGTTTGAAAATACAGAGAATCATTGGGTAGGCTAGACAAGCAGGCTTGGAAAATGAGCAGGAACAAAGGAAGACTAGGCAGACAAAGTACAGCCACATTCATGCCACAGAACCAGCCTGTGAGTCACAATTGCTAGCACCCTGAGCCTGGAATGTGTGCATCACCTTGCTGTAGGCACTGGCTGTGGACTCTCGTCCCATCAGCACCGTTGCCACCAGTGATCCCAAGCTAAGAATGTTGCTGCTGCTGCTTCTCCCGCAGGCCTGTGTGTTTACTTCACTGGCTTCTAATGCAAAGTTCTGGTGCAAGACTCAAATGGACTGAATCTAGATCATGTACCAGCACTCTGGCTGCAAGGGAAACTGAAAAAGCAAGTATCTAGTCCTTAGATCTTCAGTTTAGGAAGTGGACTTTTAGCTGGGCCTGTCAATGGAGCTTTTATGGTAATTATCAAGTATAAGAAGGGAGTTCAGATTCTGGGTAGCCCCTGAACTACCAGTATCTGTATAGGAAGTACACAAAGCCCATAGCCATATAGGAAAATATTATTTCATTTATATAAAAAATGTTTAAAGTTGTGGGGTGAAATCAAAATTAAAAAAGAAAGTGCATGCAAGAGCTCTTTCTAACACACATTAAAGTACGTATATTTACATAATACAGGAATCAATCCTACAAATGTGCAATTGCATGCGTATGTATACACATGCCTCCAATAGAAAATTGGGTAAAGCAGATATTTCAGAAAAAATAAATATGTCTTCTAATTCAAGAAATGCAGGTTAAAATTAGATTTTTTTTTTTTTTTTTTTTTTTTTTTTAGTAGAGACATGGTCTTGCTCAGGATGACTTAGAACTCCTCACCTCAAGAGATCGTCCAGCTTTGGCCTTCTAGAGTGCTGAGATTACAGGCCTGTGCCACTGTGCCTGGCCCAGATTTAAGTTTTTTACTAAAATCAAGAATGGCATAGGATAGAGGGACATAATGTCTCCACAGAGCAGCCGCTTAAAATGGGTGAATACGTAATATGTAAATACTATACCAATAAAGTTGATTTCCATAAAGTTGCTTCTTAAAAAATGCTTGAAACACTCTAGTGTCTTCTTGATCCTCAATCGAAGTCCCCTTCCAGGGTCTGTGATTTTTCTCATGGAAAATCACAAGCTCTGGCTCCCACAGCTCTCCAGCCTCATATCATACCACCTTCCATTCCATCCATTTTGTTTGATTCCTTCACACTTGCTGCCTTTCCTTCCAGCACTAATATGTGTCATCATCTGTGCAACTTTAAAAAAAAAAATTGTTAAATA
Organism: Rhinopithecus bieti; assembly: GCF_001698545.2. NCBI lineage: Eukaryota > Metazoa > Chordata > Mammalia > Primates > Cercopithecidae > Rhinopithecus > Rhinopithecus bieti. Next base: position 575,754 of record NW_016825685.1, on the reverse strand, counting down.
ACAGAATGGCCAAAATTTGGGCAGAATAGATATACATGAGTAATGGTAATGAATGTAGCTTCTTCCACTATTGGTTAAGCTATTGTCAGTGACAAAGTCAGATCAATCCTCCCCTCTCCAGCACCCACACTACAATATGCCTGCTGTAAAACAAGGGTGGGAAGGGATTTTAGACAGACAAGCACAATGTTCACACACAAACCCATTGCTTGGAGCAGCACTTCACAGAGTATGAGCTCCCCAAATATGAGGCTTCTAAAGTGTTCCACAAGGAGAATGTTTATGAGACAAAAGTTCTGAGAACATTTCATATCCTCTCTTTGGAAATTCACAGTAGCACAATTGACAACCTGCTTCATAACAACCTATTTATCTGCACTTAAAACAGTATTGTCCAACAGTACCTAGCTATGCAGACTTTTAAAATAATGTATAATACCCCATGACAATAATGGATTCGAGGAATATGAATCATTGTTCTTCCCCTTCTTTGAGAACTTCTTTTAACAGTTCTAATGACATTATGACATTATCAGAGCCACTTCTGCAGTTAATAGTGAATGTGCCTGGTTCCTTGATTCATCAGTTCATGCATTTACTAAGACAGCATCACTGTGTTTTGTAGAAGGTCATATTCCAGCAGAAGAGGCAGACATATATAAAACTAGCAAGACACAATGAATGCCTGTAATATAAGTGCATGCAAGGAATTCAGGAAGCACAGGGGAGGAAGAAATTAACTTCACTGAACTTGAAGGAGCTGGTTGAGGGAAGCAAGTGGAGCAATCTTCACAACTACAGAAGAACTCAATTATAGTTGACCTTAAAGGATAGTCAAGAATGGCACAGAAGGAAAGGCCATCCCAAGCATATGAAATAGCATGTACAAAAAGATAGAGAAGTATCAAGAGATGTGACCCAAGGTTTTGAGATAAAGAATTAAGAGAGAATTTGCTTGGCACCCAAAGATACTGAAAAAACAATCCAGGTCAAGTTGTCTAGGGAATAATTTAGACTCTAGACAAGTAGTTCTCAATTTGGCATATACATGAGAGTCATCTGAATAACTTGTTAAAATACAGATTTTCTGGGTACTAATATATGGATCCAGACTAGGTTTGGAGTAGGGCCTGAGAAATTGCATTTCTAAACAGATGCTGATGCTCCTGGTCTGGGACCTTGTTTTGAGAACTACTGCTGTACACATTTGCAATGTTCTAAAAAATGGTACTCCAGGGGGTAAGACAGAAAGACTTTTGTTTTTGAAATGCCACTCTTGTGGTAGATTGGGTGAAGGATGCAGTAATTGTAGTAAGTAAAGAGAAGAATTTCGAGGCTTTTGACAATGGTCCAAATGAGAGATAATTAGGATCTGAAATGGGTCTGTTCTTTAGTGGGGGTATAACAGAGGATATATTTTAATACGTATGGGAGGGAATTAAACTATGGAGGTCATGATGATCATCTTGACATGAAAGTGAGAGAAAGAATGAAATGGAAAATAACCCCAGATTTCTAGGTTCCAATGTCTGGGTGGATTCTATCACTCTTAGCCAGAAGAGATAAAGTAACTGATGATATAGATAGATGGATGAATAGATGATAGATACATAGATAGATAGATAGATAGATAGATAGATAGATAGATACAGATAGATCATACATACATCCAAGATAAATGGATGGCTGAATAGACAGATATAGATAGTCAGATATAATGAATTGACACTAAAAGTTTAGCTGTGCATATGCATATTTTGAGCTTAGGGCATCTTTGGATTAATCCCTACTTGACTGTGAAATTATTTGAGTCAGTCTGTCTAGGCTTTTGGCATCAAAGGATCAAAGTCTTGTGAATTACAAATTGTGGATTCTCCATGAGTAACCTGGAAAATCAGCTTTAAGTTGAAAACCTGGGATAATTTGCATCCTTACCTATACTACACCCATAAAAGACAGCTCTCATTATCTCTGCTAAGCCCTAACAGATCCTTGGATTCTTCTCCAGTCAGGCTTCCAGAGGCACCCTCTGTTTAGAGCTGGCAGATAATTGAAAATCATTTGCTAAACTCGATCTATAGCCAAACTCCATTTGCCTCATAAAGTTATCCTCTGAGTAGTGTCTTCATATAATTTGTCATTCAATCTAAGACATTGCAAAAATGAAACGTGACACTATTAAGAATATACTAGAACAAAAGGAATGAATCAGGGATCTCACAAGCAAATGAGAATATAAGATCATCCAACCTCTGAACACCAAGAAATTATAATTGTAATACAATCAGGTACAACATTAATGGTGAATTCCCTTTCTGCTCCCTATATTATAAGTTGTTTCCTTCTCTCTCCCATCCATCCTATCTTTCTACTCAGCTTCACCCTAATTCTGGCAGACAAACTACACACACATGGATTGCTATATAGACCATTCACAAGTAAGAATGAAAACCACTATATCTGGTAAAGACCCACCCGGCCACATGAAATCAGCAAACAATAATTTCTCTCTCACCACTGGAACAGTTACTATAAGAGGGACTGCAAGAGAGGACTAGAAGAATATGTGAAGGAGAGTGAGACCACCACGCTGGTCCTCCATTTGATGGTGAAGGGATTGTTGGGGGACAACTGAGGGAATCTTCCTTGATCTTTTGGGAAATGTGCCCTAAGCAAGACTGAAAATCAGATGTGTCCCAGATCAAGCCAGAGAGACTATCGTAAGCACAGGCAGCTGCACCATGCAAGCACGGGTCCCACAGAGCTGGCAGTTGAGCAGCAGACTAAAGTATGTACTTGAAATTGAATTTTTACATGAGACTATGTTCTAAAAGTTTTCCACTGCTGAACAAGAATAAGTGCTTGTAAAGGAATTGAGATTTATGAGAGAAAAAAAAAAAGTTTATTCCTACACACTTCTGACTCATGGCTGTGCTATAATCCTGTGACTTTTCCTCCATTCTCATTTGGCCCTTTCCATAATTGCTTCTTACTGGAGTTAGTGTCGTTTTACATCCCAAAAACAGGATAAGGCCTTACATTTTTTTTCACACCCTGTATTTATTGCAATGCCTTACAGATGATTTGTTCCCAACATGTATCTCTCTACTAAATGCATGAGAATAAGACTATATAACAAGAGTAGAAAGCCTTCTCCAAAGTACATGTTTATACAAGAATTGATTCAAAGCCTGGGATTCATGTTTCCATTCACAGCCGGGACTTGGATAGTTGAACTGACTGGAGAGATTTTTGTCTCTCTTCCTCACTACACTATTTATGTACACAGAGCACTACTCCTCAATAACAACATCAACAACAACGAAGATTACTTCTCAGTTAAAGAACTGTTCTGTAGTTGAATATATGAGTAGATTCATTTTCCTCTAGAACCTCAAAAGCCATTAGATTTTTTAAAACAAATACAATATAGTGTTAGAGCAAGCCTTCTACATAAAGTCTGGTTAAATAGGCATCTCCTCAGATATTGAGAATTTCGATTTATTGAGAAATACCAAAAATGTTGGTTACCGTGACCATACACGAGTGCTTTCTCTGTAATCTGTTGACGAATCAAGATTATGTCCTCGTGATTAACCAGCCAGATGAGGCTTGCTGCAAGCCAGATTGTGTTTGGCCTTAATAATAGATCATTATAATTTGGTTAAAAAAAATCTGATAATTTAAAAAAGCTGAACACCACCAGCAAACACACAAGACCTTAGTACACAATCTTTTTTCCAAAACATCAGATTGAGAAGATGATAAATATAGAGCATAAAATACTAAATACTTTATCATGTATCTCAGGTGTGCACCACATACAAACAGTCCACAGACACAATTCACAGAAAGCATTCTTAGTGGTCAGAATTAGTAAGAAAGCTTTCAAAAAATACTTTTAAAATGCATTAGAAACAAAGGAATTCCAAACAGAGTCCAAATATCAATCGATTCCAGCTGTTTTTATGTTGATGGCTAACATCTCAGTAGTAGTGAGCTCTAGGGGTTACGCTAAGATTCTGAAATCGGATTTGTATTGTGTACCAAGTTCTTCCTTTGACACGTGGCACCATTCCAGACAAGTCGGTCATCTCTCATGAGTTTTCTTATTATTTAAGGATTTCTAATGTTTATTAGTGTCCTGACAGTGTTAGAATGACAGGGAAGTTTTTCACAGCCTTGCAGATGAGCCCTTCTTCTGTCTTACATGTTGGTTGTTCCATACATGACTTTTATTGGACGCCCTGCTTGATGAATCTTGAACTGTTAGAACAGGAAGATAAGGAGAAGTTTGGAGATAAAGGAGTCCAGGACAGTCATGTCACAGACTGCATTTGGAATTCTCATACTCAAAAGCAAAACACAAACTGATCACATATTGTGGAGTCAGAGTCTGAAGGGGAAACCAAGTTCCCTAACACTTGGAGTTTTGTTCTTTCCAAATACATTCTTGTGCCTCCTTGCAATGATGCAAATCATATTCAAATTATATTAGAACAGGAACATAAGATGTTCACTCCTTTTATCTGCCTAGGAGAGTAGCAGACTTAGAGTCAGTTGACCATAGCCTGGAATCTTAGACAATCATTTAAGCTTGAATCTCAGTATATTCCCATATAAAGTAGTTACTTTATCCTTTTATAAAGCAGTTATAAAAGTGCTTAATGTTGTGAAATGGGTTAGTGTATGGAGAAACCAAACACTGGCTAAAATACAATAGGAAAGGCAGATTTTGTTCATTTTTATATAAGATTATCAGTTATTCTCTCTCTCCCTCCTGTCTCTCTCATCATTTCTTCCTACCACCATGACTATACTCTGTGTTTACCCAAATCCTCTCTTCAGTCAGGATCCAAAACTGCATTAATGCCATAAATGCTTTTTTCCCTTTATAGTTTAAATTACAGGTTGTAGTTTAAGTCTTGCAATTTATCCTGTCAAAATTTTCTTTGATAAGTTCCTTCACACCCCCTCCATTAGTTCAATGGAAGTGTCCCTTTAATGCCAGCAGCTGAGTGCAAAAGGATTAAGGCAAAAAATTTGGATAAATATGTTGAAATAGAACATTATACAGATGTGAATCCAGAGTGAGAGTACAACCCAGAGGTGACCAGACAGATAGAATGACGGACTCATGAAGCGGCGGGGCAGGAGGGTAAATGGGAGGGTCACCTGCTGAATTCCAGAGAAAGATAGCTCATTGCAAGTATGGATAGGCTCCATTTAAATGGCCAAGACCAAAGCAGAGTAAATGGAAAATTTTCTGAAGGTGGGAGCTCTGTGTATCTCGTTAACCTTGTCCACAGTATGTATTCACAAAGGTAAGTTGAGTTACATATGAAAACTACTTGGTATATTGGAGTCACGAGAGCTCTGCTTTCTAAGTTGCTGCCGTTTTTCCATTCCTTTGTGCATGCATTCAATAAGCATTCATTATGTTGTTCCAGCATATCATTTGAAGGACTAAAAATAGTGGGAGTGAAGCATGAGGCAACAGAGATTCCTTTCTTCCTAACCTTATTTTTAACATATTTATTACATCTCTGTTTCTAATTTTTTATGCATGCCTTGAGTTGTCAAAAAAGATGATCTTGCAGTTGCCTGTGGACATGCCCTGCTGGCTTATTTATAGGGATAGGATTCCAGGTATGAGGTGCAATGAGAACCACAAAATCTAGGGAGAGAGAAACTTACGCTGTAGCCCCCAAGTCCTAGGACAATCTAGGACAAATCCTAGCTGACTTACCATTTCAAAAGTGTAACCTCTTGAAGCCTTATTGACATGATGAAATACATCTGGAATTGTCATGTTTTCTGAGCCCCTGGGGACAAATGTGTAGGAAAAAGCAGAATGCAGGACATTCTTCCAGAAACTAATGTGTACCTCAGTAGTTGAAGACTTAGACACCTGTGGTATTTTTCTTTTTCTTAGAGAACATTTGTTGACCCCTGCCCATAGGACTTAGCTCTTCAACGGACTTGAATGATGCCCTCCCACTCCCATAGCTCCTTTCCTCTTTAAAAGAACAACATAAGCTTCAATTTCTGGTAGATGATTGCACTCTGTAGTGACCTCATGCTCACCTAAACTCTTAGAGCTTTTATTTTGTTTATTTTTCAAAATAACAGTAATGTCTATTGAATGCTGACTATGAGGTATTTTATATTCTACGTGCGTTAACTCTTCTCATCCTTATAACCACTCTGTGAGGTAGATACCATTATTGTCTCTATTTTGCAAATGGGGAAACCGGCTCCAGAGCCCACACTGTCAGCAACTACGTGCTGCACTCCCTCTTGCTAGAAAAAAAATTAAGAAGAACCCTACTAACGTGTAAACCAAATATTCCTTGTGTTAATAATATAGACAAATTGCCTTTCAGTTTGGGGAACTGTTTTTTTCTATTTGTATATGGTCAGGTCACAAACTCACCCATGCAACACTTAGCATTTCAAAGAAAATGTAGCTTTGTTTATTTCATATAATTGACCCAATCTTTTTCACAAGTCCCCATTCACTGAATAATAAAAACAGTCATACTTGCCAATGGGTACTATCTCAATCTTCTAGCATAACCAGTCTCTCCAATTCTGTTCAGTCTAAAGCAGTCTTATTTGTTTCTATCTTCTTTTCCTGTCTTCTGCAGGTAATGTTGGCTCTGTGGGGGAGGTGGGTCTGACATTACATGTGGTGGAGAATGGGAGGTAGAAATGACTCTTGTTCCCTTCAGCCTTCTCTGGAGCCTTATTGGTGGGTGATGTGGAGTAGCTTAGTCTAGTTTGCTCTCTTCAGTGGTAAACACTTGGGGGTAACTGTGCTGAGCTGGCCTTAAAGTTTGTTTGTTTGTTTGTTTGTTTGGAACTCTAATGCTAGATTTTGTGGTCTTGGCCAATTGATTGGCCACTTGCAAATTCCCACAACTTGAACCTTCTTTGTCCTGAGCCTCACTTCCTAGGGGTCTGTTATCTCTCTAGCTTTCTGCACCTTCCCACTGAGCCATCAATACATTTTAAATTCGTAATTTTCCTGCATAAGCCATGGAATAGTCAGTAGCCCCATCTCAGTAGTCAATCATCTCCTGCTGCTAACCCTGCATTAATATTTCCATGCCATGCTGCACATGGCCACATGAGGGCTTCTCACAAGGCCTTAATTAGTGTGTAGTTTTGTAATCTGAACTTTATGCCCTACTTCTGTCCCACTTACAGCATCCCTAAGAAAGGGAGTGAACTTTCTCCCTTGGCCTCTTGTCTGATGGGCTGTTCTATGGTACATGGGGTTCAGAGAGAGAAAACAGCATACCCTCGGGGAACATAAATTGGGAGATATTTTGAATGCAAAATTGAAATCATAGGACAGCTCATACCCTTTCTAGCACTCATCATTATAATGGATTATACTTCCTGGAATTCACTGAGCACAGAATCAGAACATGGATTTATTACATACGATTTGTCAAGTGATCCCATTGTTCCGAATTCAAGATAAGAAGTATTTTAGGTTTTAATTTTAGTCATTTCCTTTAACTTCATCACTAGAATTCTATATCAGCAATGTTAATCTACACTAAAAAGTGCAGCATAGAGTTGATCATACTGTGTAGACATGATCCTTAATTTAAAACATAGGCTTGGATAGCCTTTTAAATAAAAAATAAATAAATAAGAGCAACAAGGATAAAACAAATTACCTATAACCCAAGAAAACATTTCCTGGCAAAAGAAAAAATAAAAAAAAAAAAGAAAGGAAAGGGAGGGATTGTAAAATTTCCAAAAGATGTCTTTGAGACAGTTATCTAGTTTAATCTGGGCTAAGAATGACGCAAAGGAAATTGTGGGTAGAAGTAAGGAAATTGTGCTCCCTATGCAAGACTTGTCACGGAAAACTTCAAGGACCCAATTACTATGATTTAAGGGTATTGCCACAAATAGGCACAGGCCAGGCATAACAGTTTTGGTAGTGATGTATAGTATCTGACCACCACCAGTGACAAGCATTAAATAGAGAAAGGATACCAATAAAGATTTTTACAGCTGCGGGCCAATATAAATTTTAACTCTGCTAAACTTTTCCTAAAACAAAGCCAAATACACGTTTTTTTTTTTAAA